>NW_017253266.1:0-256226 GCF_001299255.1 Cyphellophora attinorum | reverse complement strand
AGAGTACGTACGAAAGACCGCCTATACGAGTCGAAAGACTCCCGAGAGATCGAGAGAAGGAAGAAGCAGAGCTTCATTTTCTGGCCTGTGCACAACTCGCATTTATTGAGTCGGAGACCCAACGTGGCTTCCTCGCTGAAGTACTTGCCACTATCAAGGAATGGCAGGTGCATGGTGAGGAAGGAGCAACCTGGCGGAGTTGTCGAAAGGCGTGATCGCCTTCCATGCTTGTTGTTGCAGGAGCGTCTGAAGAAGACGCGTCGTTCGCAGTAAAACTCATACGGGGCAGGCGCGTGACTTGGGTCACCTGGCTATCAAACAGACGGCTGTTGAACAGAGTTGAGGGTGCAGATTGGGATCGATAGTTATTCCAGTATTAAGCAGCGTTTGCCCTCAGCAAACGGTCTTCTGCTCCATCCAAGACTCCCCACCACTCCGCCACCTCCAAATTCTCCGCCTCAGCTTTGTACATCTTGTCCGGATCCTGGCCTGGCTGGAACGGATTGCCTCCCGCCGCTGCACCGCCCATAGGCTGCATACCGGCCATCTGCTGCGCCATCATGCCTGCCGCACCCTCGTTGCCCAGAAGAAATACAAAGACGCCCTGCAAGCCGAACAGGCACAGGAAGTACCAGCTTAGGGAACTAACCCACCGCACGTCCAGATCCCGAGTCATGACGCCGGACTGCAGCATGCTCTTGAAACGGATCGTGAGCGGGAATGGCAGGCGAAGGATGACGAAGCCTGCGAAGAAAGCGTTGATCCAGCTCATAATCAGTGTCTGCGGAATCATCATTGCCATATTGCCCTTCATCATGTTCATCATGCCGTCCATGGCCGCGGGATCGGACATTGGATTTGGTGCTGCGGATTTGCCTCCTGGTCCGTCTTTCAAGTACGCTCCTTTCTTGTAGTTGTCGATAAGATGCTCTTTGCGGTGCTCGAAAGAGGCTTTGGACAACGCTGGACAGTTGGCCCGCAGCATCGGTCCTAAGGTGAGTGCTAGGCGCTCGCGGGACTCGGCTGGAGTGGCTGCTGGCTTGGGCGGCGACTGTAAGAGAGTGGAGGCGTAGTGCCGTAGGATGCCGGTCAGTATCATCACAACGGTGATGGGTAGGAGGATCCAATAACTGATGGTATTAGCTTGGATTCTGGCTGGACAGACGCGGCTGCAAAGGGCTTACAATAGTGCGGGATCCCGCACAAGGACTTGCTCAGAGGCTGACCCCATGGTGAAGGTGGAAAGAGGGTGTAAATAATTGGTGATTCGATGCCGTAGGTGTCCGAAGTGCTGTTGTACCGTAGAAAGAAGAACTGGAGACGTCGATTGGACTGACGAGGCTACAATTCAGCCTGGCATTCGCCAGGCGTTGACCCACCTGCATTCCAGATCGCTTCGCATCCTTGCACTCTCATGTACCATCAACCTCACTCGGGCGAGATCTTACCTATCTGAGGTTGCTTCCACCGTCGCATCGTCGCGTACTTGCCCCTTGTACTCTAAGCCCGCACTTGCAGACTCGCAGGATCGTAGGGTCGTGTCCGTGATCACTGGGCCGCCTGAGTCAAGGTATTATCAGACTAATTGAGAACAGCGAGTCTGTCATTGCTCCTAGGATACAACGACTGCGGCCATTCGCGAGCGCAAAAAGACTTGGAGTTCTTCATGCTGACCAAACTTCGGCTCCCGCTTCACGCTGGCCGATCTGTAGGATTTGAATTCTTCTCGCCCGAGGGTGAATCCGGGCGGGGGGAGCTACGCTACAACCCCTCGATTTGAGGTTGACAGGTGTACCAAAGCTCGCCCCGTGATCCTCAAACTTTAAGCATAGCGACGTCGGCCCTGCAGCTCCTCGTCCCAGTGGCCCATCGGGCGCGAAGGTAGGTCTCGAACACAAGCTTCACGATCTCGGTCACCAGAAACTCGAAGCAATGATGTCGATACGACCGGTGGCTGACCCCGCATCGCGGTATCTTTTTTAACTGCCTGACCATATATCTGGGGTTGGCGTCAGCACATGATCCCTCTTCTGACTTCAAGTCGACTCGACAGACTATATTACACACCCTCGCTGAGACTGACATACGACTCAAGCGCGAACCGCCAACATGGTGCTCACAGTCTACCTTGACCCCATCACCATCAACTGCCGCAAGGTGTTGTCGGGCCTCGACTTGATGGGCATACGGTATGAGACAAAACATGTCGACTTCTTCAAGGGCGAGCAAAAAGCACCCGAGTTTACCAAGATCAACCCCATGGCCACCATCCCAGCGGCCACCGATGGTGATCTTGTCTTGACTGAGTCGAACTCAATTCTCCAATACGCCGCAGATCACGCCAAGGATGAGTCTTTCTACCCAAAAGATCTCAAGAAGCGGGCCGATGTGAACCGATGGCTGCTATGGGAAGCTGCGACATGGTTCGGTGTCAACTACACATATGTCGTCCAGAACGTCGTCGTGCCGGAATTGTTCAAGGGTCAGCCAGACCAGAAAGTCCTGGATGAGGAGAAGCCCAAGTTCGAGACGGCTGCCCGCACCCTGGACGAGCGTCTGGCCAAGAGCAAGTTCATCTGCGGCGACAACGTCACCATCGCTGATATCGCCGTTGCGGCGCCCATGCACATGCACGAGTTCCAGAAATCAGGTTTCGAGAAGTTCCCCAACATCCAGAGATGGATCAAAGAGGTCGAGAAGATCCCAGCTTGGAGCAATCGACAAAAGGCTGTTGAGAATGCTCTCATGCCCAGTCGCGCGTAAGTCTGCCACCGTCATTCCTTGATCATAAGTTGGTCATTTGCGCTCTGTACAGCGTTGTCCACTTCCGTCTCCTACCGCCAGACCTGACGAGAAACAGATAAGCTCTTCGGTCTGAACGTAGTGAGATGGCTGGTTGGTCGAAAGGCTGTACATAGCAATGTCATACCATTAATCCTTGAACCCAATATCTTCTCACAGTACTGATCTCAGCTCCCAGGCAAACTAACGGTACCAACGGTGCCACTAATGGCCACTCCAACGGCAGCGTCCGTGCCACGATCAACTACACCAAAGACCTCGGCGACAAGCTCACCGAAATCTACTTCTACGAAAGCCCCAATGCCGAAGGCATCCACGAGCCAGGCGATGACCCGCACGAAATGACTTTCCACGACGGCTGGTCTAAAGCCAAAGATTTCCACGAGGACGTCAACGGCTTCGCCGTCAAAGACTTCAAGTCTTCACACTCCAACTGGGAGGACGGCGAGGCTGTCCAGAAGAACTTCTACCCTGAGATTGTGGAGTTCTTGAAACGTGAGACAGGCGCCAAACGCATCCTCGTCTTTGATCACACGATTCGCACCGCGGCGAATAATGCTAAGAAGCTTACTGACCAGTCCAATACCTCGCAGCGAAGCCCCGTCATGCTCGTACACTGCGACTATACCGCCGAATCTGGACCCCTGCGTGTCCGTCAGCTCCTGCCGGACGAGGCTGAGGATCTTCTGTCCCGCCGCGTCGCTTTCATCAACGTCTGGAAGCCCCTCAACGTGGTCGAGGAGCGACCTCTAGCGATGTGTGACGTCAACTCAGCGCCAGCGTCCGACTTCTTCAAGCTGTATCTACGGTATAATGACCGTACAGGCGAGAACTATGTTATGCGCCATGCGGATCGGCATAAGTGGTACTACTTTCCCAAGATGCGGCCGGATCAGTGTATCCTGCTGAAGACGTACGAGAGCGACGAGAGCAAGGCGAGATTCGTGGGGCATACGGCGTTTGAGGATCCGACGAGTGCGAAGGATGCGCCGATGCGGGAGAGTGTGGAGATTCGGACTATCGCTTTCTTCTGAGCTCACTTGCTCGGAGGAGATGGATGTTGGGCGCGGAGCGTGTTTCATGGAGATCGGCTAAGAGAGCTGGGTGCGCAAGGAAATAGCATAGCAGACGTCGAACTACAATTGTGGATACAGTGTTCTTCGGATTCCTCCTTCGTCCACTCTGACCGCTATCCATTCTTCCGCATCTATCTACCACGCTTCAACTTGACGCCTGACGGCTTTGCTAAGATCTGAGTCAGTCATCAGAGCCTCAGAACGTGAACACCTGGTTGGTCCCCTCGCGTGGCAGCCGACCGCGGGCCGACTCTCGCCTCCCTCGCACAGCTCCTCCGCCGGCTTTTGCACTTTACACAACCGGGACCAGTCAGCTTCCTCCACAGCGACTGCCTTACGAGCCTTGCACCTGCCCAGACAGTATGCACCACTGAACGAGGCATGCATGTAATTACTGCACAGCCGAGCGAGTGGCACACAACCCACGCGGGGTTATTTGACGCGCCGAGGCAACCAATATACTTCGTGGCACTCTTGCTACTTGTGCTACGTGGAGTTGACTTCATGACTACTGTACTCGCTTTGTGTCAGTATACCTCGTGACACTCGGTGATTTGGCGCGTTGCTCTGTATCTTAGGCCCCGTGGTGTTTAGCTAGGAGGGTGGGTGTATAGATCAGCGAGCTGGGTAATTGTGCTGGGGAACAGGCCTTCACACCTCAAACAGCGTTCTGTACGCAAGCAGGATAAAAAGCATACCACCGGACTTGTCGCGACCCAGCGAGCTCTGAAGACACTTTCCTTCGCCACCAAATTCAAGCAAAAATGGTCGGACGCCTTCAAGACAAAGTCGCCATTATAACAGGCTCCTCCTCCGGCCTCGGCCGCGCCATTGCCTTCGCCTACATCCGCGAGGGCGCCCGCGTCGTCTGTGCCGATCTCTCACCCGCTGCGCGCGCTGACTTCAAGCCCAGAGCGGATGGCAGCGGTGTCCGGGCCGACATTCTGGCCGAGAGGGAGGTGCCTACGCACGAAGCTTTGAATCGCTTCGTCGGGGCAGGCAAAGGCGGACAGGTGAACGGCGATGCCGCTGGGCAGGGTGGGGAGAAAGGAGAGAGGGCGATGTTCGTGAAGATTGATGTCACCAAGGCAGAGGAGTGGGACGTGTTGGTAAAGGAGGTTGTGGGAAGGTGGGGACGGATTGACATGTATGGTGCCTTCTGCGGCACTCTCATCGCTTGATGGACCAAGCAACCCAACTAACAACCCCTGCAGCCTGATAAACAACGCCGGCATATCCTGGGAATCCCGCCACAGCCCCATGAAACTGCACGACCTCCCGGAGGAAGCCTTCGACCAGACCATCGCCGTCAACCTCAAGTCCGTCTGGCTCGGCTGTCGCGCTGTTGTGGGCCAGATGCTGAAACAGGAGTGCCACCAGCCGGGGAACCATCTTGGGTGGATCATTAATGTCAGCTCGATTTTTGGGCTGGTGGGAAGTCGCATGGCTCGTAAGCTGTTCTCCTTGCTCTGTACTTCTGATGGGCGGGCGAGTGGAATGGAAAGCTGACACGCAACAGCGAGCTATGCGGCGTCAAAAGGCGCGGTGGCAAATTTGACGAGGAGTCTGGCGCTGGATTATGCGGCGGACAGGATTCATGTGAATGCTCTGAATCCAGGCTGTGCGTTCTCCTATCTCCTCCTAAGCGCCCTCCTATACATCACCAGCTGACAGCAAACACACAGTCGTCCGAACAGGCATCTTCGCAGACACGACCAACAATCTTGGCCCGGAAGCCGCGATCGACGCATTGCACCCCTTCGGAGGCGCGGGCGTGCCAGAGGATCTTGCTGGGCCAGCGGTGTTCTTGGCAAGCGCAGATGCGCAGTGGGTGACCGGAGTGAATCTGAGTGTTGACGGGGGTTATGTTGCTCAGTAGGTGTGGTATGTTACTTGTCACAAGGACAGCGCAGTAAAGGTAACCATATCGGGGGAAAGTATACCAGAGGACGCCCTACAGCATTAACAGCGCCGCGCCGATTAGAGTAGACTTGAGTTGCGAATGGCGAGAATCGCATGGTATCATTCTATGGCCCGCTTGAACGCTCAGTATCAGCAGATTTCGTGGAAAACTGTCTGCCATCCACATCACGACGACAAACAACAGTCGACTTTCGCCTTTCCTTTCAGGAACAGCGGCGATTTGTATCCGTCCAATTGAAACGTATACTTCAATTCCAACTCGTACTCGACTTTTAGCAGATCGGTCTGCACGCTCGGTAGTGACGCCGATTTCGGCAGAACGAGATGAAGCAAGCTCATTGTCGAAAGCTTTTCTTCTGCGCTGGCGCCATTGCTTGGCCGCGCTAGGGGTGGAAATATGACCGCCGAGCCCTGTGTCGAGATAAGCTGGCTCGCGATCACTGTTCGGTTGGGTTCTGTATGACCCGCTGAGGCCTGTGCCGAAGTGTTGAAAGAGCGTGTGCTGTACCACTTGGTTTCTACATCGCACCTGACCCCGCCGGACTGGGAGATCGCCTCGACCACAGGGGCAGACAGTCCGCTGAACGCCACGTGCAAAGGCAATTCGACCGATGTGTAAGTCTTGTTCGTTGCGGGGTTCTTGTTGTCCACCAAGTGTAGTTCCTCGTCTGATGGTAGAGACACCTCTGCAGTCACTGCAGCAGGGCTCGCAGCCCACCGCGAACGAAGCCCAGAGACAACGGTTCGGCACATCGCAGCAGCGCCACCGCGAATGGTCTTTGGTGATGCGATTGTCATATGCTGTGGCTTGACTTCAAGCTCTACTGGTTCTTTGGTTTGATAGACCGAAATCCCGTTCTGGACGAAGTCGACATTGACCCAAGAATACGTCTCACATGTGCCTCGCACGAGGTGACGATCATTGAGTGCAGTATGCTGCGTAACATATGTCGACCCGTCAAGGCTCGTTGATGGAAGCATAACGCTCTGTTTGTGAGGCTTGCCAGATACATCAAAGGAGACCTTGGCACTGTAACTCGTGGTGGTCGCAGTCGACGTAGCATGAACCGGGGTAAAATGAGACCAGGGAACGTATTCGACCAAGTTGAGGGTCTTGGGCCTGTCAGTGAACGCTACACAACATCGATGGGTGGCCGCACCTTTTTGATAGACACTTGCGAGCCTACACGACTTCTGATAGCGCTTTGAAGTCTGACCTGAGCCACATCGAAATTCGCTCGTCGACCCTTTGTTGGTATGGATATGCTGATAGCAAGGACCGGGCCTTGGCTGAACTCTCTGTACAATGGCAGACCATCGCTGGCTTCAAGGATGTCGTTGGCTGCCGTGACTGAAACCTCCATTGCATGTAGCGACGACGACCTGTCAGGACCAACAAGATACTTGGCGATGTTGAGAATGGCAAGAGTAGGAATGGACGATCCGAAGCATTATTAGTATGTTGGGCGGCGCCTTCGCGATTCTCCCCTGTTGCGTGCTTTCTGACGTGAAAAGAGTTATCGGGAGATCAAATTGGTAAACCTTCCGGCATGCAAACCATGGTGATCATTGAGCCTCTTCGCTGCTCAGGTCTCTCTTGGGACAACATTAGCGACACTAGTCCATCTGGGGATTTTCGGAGCGAAGATTTTTTGCGCTATGGAAACGATATCCGTGCTAGGTTTTGTCTCCATCCTTGCAACTTCCCGAATGTTGGGAGCGGCTATGGGTCGGCTGCTGCCAGGAATGGGCTGCATGTGCTCGTCTTCTCGCTAGTCGAACAAGTTCCGTAGCCTATAGGTATGGCGTCTCCGCGGATTGAATGTAATATCTTACGCGTGCTGACCGCGTCATGCCCTGAAATGGCTACATTTGTGCCCCAGGGCGCAAGTAGCAACATTCGTTAATTCATCATGTCCTTATTCTCAGCAGACCATCCCCATTGCTGCAGCAGGTCCGCCCTGACTCTCTTCGTGCTTGCGCCCGTCTGCTCTTCGACGATCTCGAGCAGCTCGAGCACGAGCTTTCGATCGATTTCCTCATCGAAGCAGCTCCCACTGAGATGTAAAGGCTGAATCATGAGCCTTTGCACAGCGCCTGGAGGACTCCCGAGCGCAATACCACATATATGTCGGCTGTGATGTTCAGATTCTTCGGCAGCTTTCCTCAACAACCGCATTCGTTGCCCTTGCGTCTGCTGACCATCTGACTCGGACGGCCTGTGTAGAATGAGTAGAATCTGCACGAAATGATACAGCTGTAGAGCACCTGCCGCCATAGGAACACTGAAAAAGTGTTTGTTCTGCTGACTTCCGTGTCGAGAATCAGTGATGTGCCGTGTCTCGACAGTAGCATAAGGATGGAACGTTACAGGCAGACGATTGTGCCACACTTCGAGCAGGGTCCGTAGTTCTGTCCAATGACGGAAGACTGTGTCGCCAATAGAGTGCCCAGCACTCTGGGTGATGAAGTTGACCACTCTGTTCGCAACCCATATTAGCGTACAAGCTATAATATCGTCGCGTCCGGTATTGAAGATAGCATCGAGCTGAAGTGAAAGAGTGCCACTTCCTTCGCCGGACGGATCCGTTTGACGTCTGACCAACGGTAGGCCAGCAGCAACCCAGAGATCCAGATCCATCGGATGCAATCTTGTTGGTCGGCCATTTGCATATGCAGAGAGCAAGTCTTCTAGAGCAAAGTTCCAGAACGCAGCTCTGCCACCAGTCCTTGTCGCGAAAACAGTCATGCTGGACGTTCCTCTTCGCCCTTGTACCAAGCTCTGAAAGCCGTTGAGATGCTGCGACGCACCGACTGTCGAATTGTCGAAGGATTCGTACAACGAGAACACAGAAATAGCCGAAAGGAGGTCTTGGAGATCACTATCAGCTGACACGCCTCCAATACTACTCCGGCTGCTCAGTCGGCGTATTGGCCGAGGCGGAAATCCAGGCGAATCTGATAATGTTGATGCAGGCGGACTGAGTAGCGCCGTTGGATCATCGTGCACAGAATACCTGCGAAGGAATCCGCGCAGGCATGAGATGCCTCGGTCATAGTAGCTAGCTGCTTTGTAGAACCACTCATTTGGAGTGATATCGCGATACTTGGAGCTCAGTACCAATGCATATCTGGATTTGTCGATTGATGAAGACATTCCATATCGTGCAAGCTGTTTGGACGCCACTGCAGCGAGGGCGGCTTGTAGCATCGCGTTGTTCGAGGCTTTAAGGGGAATAATCCTTGTAAAATAAGCATCGAAATCAAACAAATCCATCCACGGCGCCATAACATCAACGAAGAGTCGTATGAGTATCGCCATCTCGTCCTTCCTTTCCGCTATGGCTTCGGCGTTCTCTCGTCACTATTCTGCCTTGGCTTGCTACTATAGGATCAGGCGCAGTTGAAGCAAGTGAGTGGTGATCGAGTTCATCCATTTCCAGATCTTCAGCCTCGCTCATTATCACTGGCAACCCAGGAATGAAGCCGCATGCATTGTTGCCGTTCGCGTAGTATGTTTCTATATCCAAGTCAAAGAAGTCCGAATTCGAGAAGTCCATGGCAACATCTGAGTAGCCTGCATCAGAGTAACTGATCGTACTCGGTGCGATGATATCTGCTTGCCGACTGGCATGTCGAAAGTCCGGTGTGTTCTCAGCACTGCTGAGTGGTGTCCCAGATGGAAAGGCGTTGGCAAATCCTGATACGAGGGGGGCGACATCTTGAGATCCGCGCTGGGATTGCAAAGCTGGAGAATCACTGCGCGCGAAATGGTGAGGATTGGTCATGAACGGAAGAGGCTGTTGAGGTGGTGGTGATCGTGTATGAGGAACACTAGTCGGGCGCGAGTGAATACTTGAGGAGCTTCTCTGCCTCACCGGAGGGTCGGGCGATATGGTCGAGAGTGCTGGCGACTGGAGACCAATGTGTTGTCTTTCCTCCTCTCGTTTGACGAACTTTTTGCGGACTTTGTCGCTTTCGTCGAGAAACTTGCGAGCCGTCTTGTATCCTGGGCAATGTCCGCCCGCGTCGATACATCGTTGGCATCCTGACAGAAGTTTGTCACATTTCACTCTCTTCTGTCGGCATGCTTGACATGGTCGTTCAGCGTAGGCCTCCATTAAAACCACAAAGCGGGGCTGTTGGCGCTGGTTCAGATATCCGGCTTAGAGCGGCATAGCCTTCGCAACGAGCGTGCAGGCCTGAAGTGGCTAAGGACCTGGCAGACGTTTCGAGCAATCCCTCGCGCCGATGATGATGGATTCTGATGACCGGTTCTGGCTGTTTAGCAACCATCGACAATCGTGGTGTTTGTGGAACACGTCTGAACTGAGACGAATAACGAAACCTGTTAAGAGGAGGCGATTAGTAACCTCTCGCCGCACGTTTCCCTAAGGTTCTAAGCGTCGCTTGTGACTGCCGGAGTAGCGTTGCATCCGGGCGCGGGATCAACGTTTGTCCGCACTTTCTTAGGCACGTCGACGGCAGGTCGAGATTATCCTACGTATTCATTCCCTTTCGGTTTGTTGCACTGACCACTCTTCTTCCATAGACGGCTGTGATGCAGTGACATGCGGCTTTGTCTACTGCACGGACTGACACATCCTCGAGGAGTCGAGAGCCGCCTGTATTCTGATCATGTGACAGTGTTTACGGCAGCCCTATAGCATTTATATTCGACCATGTCGCCACTCACCATACAACGACTGTTCCTCTAGTGAGTCCCCTGACAAACCTGTATCGGGACCTGAGCAATGACACGAGCAATGGCTTGAGCAAGCACACGAAGTGCTCCCGAGAAATGACTGCCGCGTCGCCTATCCAATCTTCCATTTCATCATCACTTCCTGAGACAAGGCTAACCAAGATGCTCGGAACAGCCCTGTCAAGTCACTACGACCTGTAGAGGTCAAGGCAGTAGAATTGACAAACGAAGGGCTACGCTTCGATCGGTCTTTCATTCTCGTCTACACGCCCGATGCTGCGACTCCTGCAGATCCAAATGGAGACTTGCCATTTGCGAAGTTCCTCACGATTAAGAGGGTATTCAAGTTGGCGCTGTTTCATCCAGAGATCGACGAGTCGTGGATGAACCTCACGATACGCTACAAAGGCGATGATGCTCCTAAGGCTTCGATCGATGTACCTCTATCCCCGTCCCCAATTTCCTTGCTTGGTGCAAAGTCATACCAGGTGAGCGTGTTTGGAACAACAGCAATAGGCGTTGATGTCGGAGATGAGGTCGCCTCTTTTTTCTCTACGCGTCTCAATGCTGATGTTCGTCTTCTGTTCATCGGTGGTACGGGTCGACGCGAGATTCCAGGCGCAGCGTACGTTGGCAAGCAGGGTGATGCTTTGACCCTCGCGTTGGAAGAGGGTCTTCGACCTCAGCGAATTCGCTTTGCCGACGCTGCTCCCTTGCTCGTCACGTCGACGGCATCAGAGCGAGATGCGTTGTTGCGCCTTCCTCCAGAGTATCGGGAAGAAGACGTCATTCAACGCCTGCGCCCGAATATTCACATTGATGTTCACAACAGCTTGCCAGCCTACGACGAGGACAACTGGTCCACGCTGTCAGTTGCAACAGCCTCAAATGGCAGTCACGTTGTCACCATTAAATGCATATTCAATTGTGTGCGATGTCTGAGTCTCAATGCCGACCCAGACACAGGACAGATGGTCGAGCGAAGGCGACAGCTCTACGGCTTGCTGGCGAGTGATCGGCGCATCAATACGCGTTTTCCTCACAAGCCAGTATTTGGTCAATACGCTTTTGCTGGACCTGCGGGTGCGATACTGAGGATTGGTGACACTGTCAAAGTCACAGAGCGATCGTCGAAATGATCGACTGATCGAGCCTCTTCCCTGCTCGCCGTGGGGCAGATGCTGTGCGCGACTCGATTATGAAGCAGTGAAAAGCACTCACACCAGTTGTATAGTGATTTCGAGACAGCGACTGCACAAGCCGACGGGAGCATGTTTGCTCAAGCCTTCAAGCAAATGGACGATGTGCTGAGAATGATCGTTTTGTTGCCGTCAAATCAGGCGGAAGAGGCATCGCCATGTGCTGCCTTGCATTGTATTCAGGACTCCAACCATCTGGTCGACACAACTGTAAGGTCAGCATTGGATGCAGAAGGGCGGAGAGCGTCAAAACTTCTGCCAAAGAGGACGCATAGCCTCCATGCCAAGATCTGTCCGTCTATCCGATTGAGTTTTATGCGGAAACGAAATCCGGACACGCGGCACTGCTGGGCATCGATACCAAAAGTTGTTTTCGAATGCCGTTAAGCTTCGACGCCAGAAGTCAACCCTCACGAGAGGTCGTAAATAATGGATGACGCAACCAATGAAATAGAAAGGTCCGTGCGTGCGGCTTGAAATTCGACAGCACAGGACAACATTCGCGACTTGAACTTCACTGTTGATCGTGGCCTTTCAATCACGACGCACTTTCGACCACCAGATCTACTTGTCTGAACACATCTCGGAGTCAGCTCATGAATCCTAGACCCTCTGCGCTACTTGACCAATAAGATGGTCGACAGCAGATACGAGACCGAGTCACGCGACCAGGATTCAGCTGCAAACGACAGCGATGTGGCACCGAGCCGCGAACATGTCGATAACGAGAAGCATCGAGTACCAGACAGCGATGGCGCTCCACATAGAGCGACCATGAAGGAGCGACTCGAGCATTTTACGTGTAAGTCTGTCCGTTTTTCGTAGGCCAAAACCATCGTCCGACAAGGAGAGAATCTCGATTCCGCGTTGGGAATACTCGTTTTGGACTATGCGTCAGATCAAGTTGATAGTCCTGGGCGAGACGCCGCCATCTGTGAAGTTCCCCTGGCGGCCTCTTGACCACTGTCTGTCCTCAAGGCCATCTCCTCTCCATTTTCTCTCGCAATGCCATAATTCCTGGCTCGGGCTAACCAACACCGGCAGGGTCGTGGTTTGTACGTTGAAGACACCTATCAACTTGAACTGGGCGAGATATTATTCTCCTGGCTCTGATGTCCAGACACACATTCAGTCTAACAGGTGCGATAGTCTGCAACCATGGCCACTGGGGCGGTCGCGGTCGTGCTGGCAAAGTCAGTCTTCTGTTCCTAACCTCAGGCCTGGCTTCAAGACTGACACAGATACACCTTAGCACTCCCTTTCGATTCACTGGCCTCGATGTGATCGCTAAGATCTACTTCATCCTGGATCTTGTGTTATTTGTTCTTTTCAATTTCTGTATCGCGTATCGATTCATTCGACGTCCGAAAGTCTTCCTACGCTCTTTGCATCATCCGAAGGAGGCCCTGTTCCTCGGTGCTTACTGGGTCACGATTGCGCTGCTTTTGAATCTGACGCAGACCTATGGTGTACCTATGACGGGCCAGTGGCTAAGGACGGCTATGCGGATTCTCTATTGGATATATTCAGGTTGCGCGCTGTGCGTCGCCGTTTTCCAATACGCAACGCTGTTTGTTGCGGAACGTCTACCAGTCGACAGCGCTATGCCAGCTTGGGTGTTTCCGGTCTATCCGTTTCTTGTCATCGGACCATTGGCAGCAGTAATCACTAAATCTCAGGACACGACAGTCGCTCTTGTCGTCTGGGTATCTGCGATCGCGCTGCAGGGCCTGGGATTCACGGTGGCAATTTTCATGTATTCGATCTACGTCCAGCGCTTGATGACGAGCAGTTTGCCGGAACCGAGCTCCCGGCCAGGCATGTACATCTCAGTCGGACCAGTGGCCTACACATCGGCGGCCCTACTCAATCTAGCCGATCAAGCAGCGACTGTCATTCCAGCGCACTGGCTCAGCGTCGATACTCTAGCGGTGCCGGATGTCATTCGCATTACCTTGATTCTGGCTGGTTGTTGGTTGTGGCTGCTTGGCTTCTGGTTCTTTGCCCTCACAACTGTGGCAATCATTGCGGGGGCATGCAGCAAGCAGAAGATGGGATTTACGTTGCAATGGTGGGGATTCGTCTTCCCGAACGCTGGACTGGTGCTTGCGAGTATCAATATCGGAAAGGCCTTGGAAAGCGAAGGGGTCAAAGCCGTCACAAGTGCGATGACACTGATCTTGGTGATAGGCTGGTTTTGCGTGGCAATTGCGAACATCAGGGCCGTGCTCAAGGGAAAAGTCCTGTGGGAGGGTATGGACGATGATGTTGGGATGAAGGTGGATTGATGGCGCGCAGATATTTGGTGGTGGTAGACATGGAAATAATCCCGCAGCTGCGATCTACCGTGTGCCTTTGCTCCCGGAAGAGCCCATGTCGTCGATTCTGCCATTATTACTAGAAGCCTTGACCATCGCTCCGACAATACAGCGAGCATTCGAGCGACCGAGTCAAGGTACTGGGCTGAGCTCACTCGATCACCCCAGCTTAAGCGCCCTACCATTTCGGCTCACCCCGCATTTTGGGTGTGCACCAGAACCGATGACATCAACGTCAGCAAACTTTCTTCCATCAATGTGTGACTTCTGTGCGCTCCGCAAGCGAAACAGTGCTCAGACTGGGACGAGCTTGCTGGCAAAAGTTGCCACAAACCGCTAGGCCCATCAAAGTTCCGCCGGATCTGCTGTTACGTTATGCAGCTTGTGAGCTCCATAGTAGAGGTAGGTACCAGCTCGAAGCTCAAAAAGCGCACACCTTGAATACCCGTCTTGACACCATCCCTCCATGAACTCCAGTACCTCTGTGTGAATCACAGCCATGCTACGTCTCACTGTGGTCTTTGGCCTCTTGGCCACAGCATATGCTCAGTATGGTCAGAATGCGACCCTGGACAACTACATCGCGGCACAGTACAACATATCGCTTGCCGGAGCTATCCAAAATATTGGAGGCATGAACAATTCAATCGTTGGCGATGGTCCCAGTCCTGGCGCTGTTCTGGCGTCACCTAGCACCGTCAACCCCAACTACTTCTATACTTGGACTCGAGACTCGGCGTTGACGTACCTCATGATCACGGACGAGCTGATCTTCGGCACTGAGAAGGTCGGTAACAACAGTCTGCAAGTGGCAGCCGAGTACTACACAGCAGCACAAGCCTTTCTTCAGACTGTGACGAACCCATCGGGCACGTTCTGGCCAGCTGGGGAAGGCCTGGGAGAGCCGAAATTCTACAGCAATTTGACTAGATTCAACGATGCGTGGGGCAGGTACGTTGTTACCGTGTTCGACTAGCAGTGCTGACGTGGTGCAGACCGCAGAATGATGGCCCTGGTGAGTCGTTTCCGTGTCTGGAGTGCCCTGCGTTGCGGATTAACCTACAAGATCGATTTGGCTGACTGGTTTGATCAGCTTTCCGGGCCACGACCTTCATGGAGATTGCTGAAGCCATCTATCAGCGCAATCCGAACGCGCCCAGGCTTGTGGCACAGTACTACTGGCCGCTGATACTGGCGGATCTCAACTACGTCGGCCAGTACTGGAATACCAGTTCTTACGATCCCTGGGAGGAAGTCAACGGAAACTCATTCTTCTCCACTACTGCCCAGTATCGTGCATTGATTTCAGGCTCCGTGTGGGCCGAGCGTCTTAATCAGACATGCAAGCCATGCGAGCAAGCTCCCGAGATTGCCTGCTTCCTCAAGAACAACTTCTGGAATGAGACAGGCAATTACCTACTAGCAAACATCAACGCGAACCAAGTCAACAGATCACAGATCGGGACAGATCCACTGCTGGGCTCCATACACGCCTTTGACATCAACGCCACGTGCGATGCCACTTCCATGCAGCCATGCAACTCACGCGTTCTCGCGACCCACAAAGTGGTGGTCGACTCGTTCCGCAACCTCTATCCTATCAACGACAATGCCACTGCTCCTAGCGCTGTAGCAGTGGGCAGATACCCTGAGGATACCTACTATGGTGGCAATCCATGGTGAGTGGCAGTCGGTGTCGTGGTCGATTCAGCCCTAATTATCAGCAAGGTACATCACGACTTTGGTCTGTGCAGAAGTACTATATGACGCCGCCGCGCAATTCCGAAAGAACGGCACAATCACTGTCGACAATACATCTCTCGCTTTCTTCCAGGATATTTATCCGGACGCCAAGGTCGGCAACTACTCGGACAGTGCCACTCTTGCCAATTATACCAACGCCATGATCAAGTATGTATGGCGCCAGCTAAATCAAACCATTTTGCTGATTATGTTCAGGTATGCCGACGGATTCGTCCAGGTCGTGGAGAAGTACACACCAGCAAACGGCACGCTTAACGAGCAGATCAACAAGACTACCGGCGAGCCCACCTCTGCCATTGCCTTGACATGGTCGTTCGCAGCCTTCGTTACGGCGGCCGAACGACGCGCAGGGAAGTATCCACCTTCCTGGGGTGCCACCTCCGACTACGCCAGCAACGTCACCTCTAATTGCTCGGCTTCTTCTTACAACGCAACTTACAGCTATGTTCCGGCCTATGCTGACCTTGCGCCAAACATCTCCATGCCGCTGTGCATGAAGGAGGTGCTTTTCATCTGCAACTATTCAACAAAACCAGGAACTAACATCTACATTGTTGGTGACAACGAGTTGCTTGGAGGCTCACTTAGTCTCGACCCTCCCATCGAGGTACTGAGGCCTGGCAACATTACGGCAGACTACCCCTGGTGGAACACGCCTGTTTGGTTCAACGCTTCCACAACCGTTGAGTACAAATGGGTGCTCCAGAACCAGACCGCCATGACCTTTGCATACGAGAACATGACGCGCACAGTTGACGTAGGTCAATGCGATGGAGAGGTGCAGCGCGTTCTTGACTCGCCAGCGTTTCCTAGTCCGAACTAAGTGCTGCGGTAACGCCTTAGTGTGCCGGGTTGCTGGGTATGCGTCTTCTGCGAAGGGGCGGCAACGGGGCAAACACTTGTCGTAAGGCATCAGAAAAAGCAAGTCAATTACATAATCTTAGTAGCTCGACTTCATTCAATGACATATACTCGAGCGAGCATAGGGTCCTCCTGACACCAAGGCAAAGTTCGAGACTTGCCAGCTAAGGGTCGATAATCACGAATGCTCTGCGTCGGCAATTCTTCGCTGCCACTACTGTAGCTTCATGTACCGAAGCAGATTGCCATCAACAACAGGCTCGGCAATTTTTGTATGGCATGCTCATTCCTCCTTCACAGACGCCCCCTTCTCCAGATACATCTTCTTCAAATCCGTATACACGCCCGTGAGTACCGTTTCAGCAACAAACTTCGGCAGCAAACTTTCCAGCACCCAAATCAGCACCCCATGTCTCCAATATGGCACACAAATCGACCTCCCGCGCCCAACCTTCTGCAATGCATATCTCGCCATATCATCCGCCAACGGCACACTCCACGACGTGTCGACGACATTAGATTTGCTCCGTACATTGCCAAGCACAATCGCCATCACTTGCAGGTCTCGATGGCCCTCGGCGCGCAGTTCGATGTCCAGACCGCGACTGAATGCATTGACGTAAGCTTTGCTCGCGCCGTAGAGGACTTGGTAGGGTGAGCCGAGCCAGGCGCCGGAGCTGAGGTTGATGATGGTTGAGGGTTGGGAGCGAATCAGAGTGGGCAGGAGCAATCGGGTGAGGTAAGTCAGGAAACGGTTGTTCATGTACAGGACGGAGTCGATTTCGGGGCCGGTGTAGCGTTTGAGGTCTTTGAAATGCTCTTTGAAGATAGCTCCAACACCACCGACGTTGTTGACCAGGATAGTGATGTTCAAGGAGAGGATGGAAGTGATGGCTTTCTGGGTCGCGTTGTAGGTCGCAGTTGTGGCGTCGAGGACGATGAGTTTGATCTCAGCGGAAGGATTGAGTTTACTCAGTTGTGTGCGCGCTTCTTCAAGTTCGTCTCGTAGGTGACCGATGATGATCACGTTGAAGCCTTGGAGGCACAGCTCACGGCTGAACCCATAGCCAATCCCGCCTCCTCCACCAGTGACTACGGCCCAGGATGCTTGGCCGTCCTGTTTAAGGTATTTCGACAGTCTCGATGGGCGGAGGTGGTAATTCAGAAAGGACAAGAACTGGAAGCTGAAAACTAGAATTGTGAGAATGCCAATCCACTGAAATATGTTCTCGCTGTTGAACTGCATCGTGGAGATGTTTCAAACTGCTCAGACCACGACGAAGCGTACTAAGATGAGTGGGCTGGTTGGTAGCTGTCTCAGATCGGCAGCTTTCAAGACACCCAACTCAAGTGGTGATTGCTCGAGTATCGCTACAACACCCAAAGTTGGTGTAGACCGTGTATCGAGCCAAGCTCGTTCCTGTATGCTAGATCCATGGATGGCATGCCTGAGGCCTGAGTGAAGTCCCGAGGAAACTGCCCTGTCCAGTTAGGCTCGGCCAGCGCACAAGACATGTCATTGAATGGGGGGCCTAGGGAGGAAGGAAAGCTTCTGGGCGCCAAATACCATAAGATACATTACCTGCCATGCTAGATTCCCTAGTGCACCACGACTTTTCTGCCACACGATAGACGCCTTCGTCCAGACGCAGAAGTTTGGAGCTCGAAGGCATCTCTTTCTCTACCATGGCTCGTCAAAACTGCAACGTACAGGACCATAAAGACTTCCAATATGGGAGAACATGACTCAGTGATGTGATGGAGGTTTCCCATTGACGATGTGCAGAAGAACATGAGACGTAAGGCAACACGATCCACGTCCTTCATCATGCCAGCGCACGGGTCGCTAGGCACGACAGCACGTGGCGCTGAAACTGTCAGCGCATTTCTGACGCGATTCAAAATGCGATACTGTCCATTTGCGACAAATCCATGCGGGACTGTAGCGCCAGGCTTGCCTGACAAACGGTGCAGAAGAGGACGTTGCGGTCATGGCGCAGCGTATCCCACACGTGTGCATGTGGGCACGAACATCGTGTTGCAGCAACACGCGATCACGGCGAGATATACAGATCCAGCTAATGTCCCAGCAGAAAAGCCCCACAAACCACGCCTAACTTAATCGCCGGCAGAGCCTCAACCACAAGCTGCATGCTTATCGCCATGGACACACCAAACGAAACGAATCAACGAGTCTGCTGGAAGAAAACCTCAGGGCTTTGTCTGCCGATACCCGAAGATCGCATTTAATGCTTAGCTTAACTGCCTTGTGCTTGTGCACAATCTTTGGGCTCCAAAAATGCCTCGCAGTACCTCGGCATCCACCATCTCGCGGGCACTCCCAGCCTATAGCAGCTGAAAATGAACCCTGCCAGATCCACTGACGTCAATAACAGACTTCCGGACCAAGCTTCGGTCGCCGTCACCGTCACCACTTTCGCATTGTTTTGACAGAATTTTTTGTGGAAGGGGATGGACAAAGACATGTGGTGCCGATAGACCGAGATAGAGTGGGCGGAAAGTGAAGGGAAAGGCAACAAAGTACATATACTCAAAAGTCCCTGCGAGCCCTACGAAGAAGTCGACCACTACCCAAAGCAATAGTGACCGTACATTGCACACCTCGACATCAACGATGGCAGACGAGAAGCCGTCTGATGTAGCTCATCCGGAAGGGACTCACACCAAAGTGTCTCATTGGAAATTGGTGTTTTCGCAGAGCCTGGTCACACCAGAAGTTGAGCATCACGACTACGATGGCGCCGGCACGGAGAAAGATCCTTTCCTCGTCGAGTTCCTCGAAAATGATCCACGAGATCCCATGAACTGGCCAGACTCCAAGAAATGGGCGATTACGATGACGGTCGCCATCGCCACCTTGGCTGTTGCGTTTGTCTCTTCCGCCTATACTGGATCAACGACTCAGATTCTCGAGGAGTTTGGGTGCAGTCAAGAAGTCGTCACCCTTGGAGTGTCGCTATTCGTCTTGGGCTTCGCAATCGGCCCTCTTCTCTGGGCGCCGTTGAGCGAGCTGTATGGCCGCCAAGTCCTCTTCTGCGGCACATATGCTGTTCTCACGGCTTTCAACGCCGGAGCAGCAGGCGCAAACTCCATTGCCAGTCTCATCGTCATGCGTTTCTTCGCTGGCACGTTTGGCGCTTCGCCTCTGACCAACGCTGGTGGCGTCATTGCAGATATGTTCACAGCCAGCCAACGTGGACTGGGCACCTCCATCTTCGCTGCCGCGCCTTTCTTGGGTCCCGTCATTGGACCGATCGTTGGCGGCTTTACTGGTGAAAACGTCGGATGGAGGTGGGTCGAAGGTGTCATGGCCATTTTCACTGGCGTACTCTGGATCTTCGGATCGTTCTTTGTGCCTGAGACATACGCGCCAGTCATCCTACGTCGCCGAGCAGCGGAACTCAGCAAGCGCACAGGTCACGTCTACATCTCAATCATGGAGAAGCAACAAGGTCGCACGACTGTCAAGGATGCTTTCAAGAAGGCATTGGCGCGTCCGTGGCAGCTGTTGTTCCTCGAACCCATCGTCATGCTGATTTCGATCTACATGGCAATTCTCTACGGCACGCTTTACATGCTGTTTGGCGCTTTCCCGATTGTATATCAGCAAAACCGTGGTTGGAGCCAAGGTATTGGAGGTCTTGCATTCCTGGGAGTCGCCGTCGGCATGCTTATCGGCGTCAGCTACAGCATATGGGACAACAAGCGGTATGAAAAGGTGGAGCGGGAGCACAATGGCGAAGCACCTCCAGAGTCTAGACTGCCACCTGGCATGGTCGGAGCCGTGGCCCTTCCAATTGGAATGTTTGGATTTGCCTGGACCAACTATCCATCCATCCACTGGATTGTCTCGATCATTCTCACGGCACCTTTCGGTTTCGGCATGGTGCTCGTCTTTCTGTCATGTATGAACTACCTCATCGACAGCTACACGATTTACGCGGCATCGGTCCTTGCAGCGAACTCTGTGCTCCGTTCGTTGTTCGGCGCTGCATTCCCTCTTTTTACATCACAGATGTATTCCAGGCTCGGCATCCACTGGGCTTCAACAATCCCGGCTTTTCTCGCGCTAGCGTGCCTGCCCTTCCCATTCGTCTTCTACAAGATGGGCGAACGGATCAGAATGAAGTGCAAGTACGCAGCTCAAGCACACCAGATCATGCAGCAAATGAAGGCTGATCGGCAACATGAGGCAGCTGAAGAGGATGATGAGAAAGAAAGAACCGAGTCGACTCGCAAGAGTATGGAAGAAGGTGGTGATCTGGAAGCGCAGAGATCGCGTTCGCTTTCCACTACAAGCACAGTCGATGATGCTAATGTTTCGGCAACGAGGACAAGGACGCTGAGCAGAACTCGAAGCAGAGCTTCTCAGACGAGGCACAATAACATGGTGCGGACGTACACACACAGTTCGCATCATCATTACTAAGCAGTATTGGAAATATGATAGCAGTCGTCTTCGAGCGAGCGAGCATTGGCGTTGATAAGGACAGCACCAGGGATTAAAGGCAGAAATTCGATGGAGAGTGTAAGATTCTGCGAGATTCCGCATGGTCTCTCTCGTGTAACTTCGCTGTAGACTGTACAATTAATTATTACTATCGATGAGTTCATCCTCCTCCAACGTTCAATTGGACGTTCCTATTGACATCGCTTTCGTAACTAGGTGATGAAAACACCTTCAGATTACCTGCAAGGTATGCTCCACAAGTTCTGTACCTCAAGTAGTCGATCGTTCCATTCAGTTATTCATGTCGATGCCACCCGCCCGTGACTCGTCGGCCATCTCATGCAGGGCCTCATCGCCACGCCATCACTTTCTCCTGTCCGCCACCGGATACATCTTACAGTTACCAACATTCGGCTCAGACTCCATTTGAGATCCCATTCGTTTGTCCGTCCGGCTTCTTGCCATACTTCTCCTCACTCAGTTCCCTCGACACGCCGGACCGAATGTCCGCGCCAGGCTGGGGTAGTTGCAATGCTGGGTCCGAATGATGGACTTCTCGTCCATGCAGTATGCGCCTCGAATGTGAGTTTGATGTAGGTCCAGCGTTTTCGTTGACCGCCGTACCCATACCGCCAGTGTCGAATTCGATGGTGGTCTCCTCTTGGAACAGGTAAAGATACCAGTATGGAAGCGCTACCATGATTCCTCCCCCTACAATGTTGCCAAGTAGCGTGGGTATGAGTGACTTCCAGATGTAGAAAGAGACGGTGATGCCAGGTGCGCCGTAAAAGATCGCTGTTGGAATGAAGAACATGTTTGCAATCACTGAAGAATTAGCACGTTCGGATTCAGATGGAGTATCTCTTACCATGATCGAGCGCGAGAGCCACGAAAGTTGCAGTCGGCCACCAAATAGCAATTATTTTTGAGACAATCTCTCTAGATGAGATTGAAAGGTAGACGGCCATGCACACGAGCCAATTCGCACCGATTGCTCGCAAGAATATGTGATGCCACTCTGGAGTGACACACTTTTCCTCCGCAAACGTAAAGACAGCATTCTTGTATCCCGGCGTCGAGTAAACGTTGCCATCTGCTTCAGTCAGCGCACTGTGTCGCGGTATGCGTTGTCCTTACAGCCGAAGATGATTGCCATCTGCTTCAGTCAGCGCACTGTTTCGCCGTATGCGTTGCCCTTACAGAAAAGAGGCTACCCGCCAGATTGCCAAAGAACGACACAAACCAGTTTCTCAACAGATCAACGATGCCGACGCGACGATGTAGTAGAGCAGTTGTCATGAACATGACGTTCGACGTGAATAGGTCCGCGCCGGTCAGAACGATCATCACGAGACCAATCGGGAAAAGAAGGGCGCCCCAAAGTCTGATGAGGCCAGGAGCGTTTTCCTGGTACCATGGCGAGGCATTGACGGACAAAACGATGGCGCAGCCCTGCAATGTTAGCCTAGTGACTGACGCCGAACATGTAGCTCACAAATCCGAGCAGTGGGCCTGTCATGAACGAATTTATGAAGAGCTTGTCGAGACGCATGGTGGCCTTTTTCGTACCGATCCTCGAGACCAGCTCGGTCGTTTGCGCTGCTGTGAATGCGTCCATGTTGTGGCTTGCAGCTTGAATGGCATACTGGGAAATGATAGCAGAGGCGCAAACGCGACTGATAATAACATGTTCACATCTTACCGCGCTCATTCACCTACCACCTATTTGCAGCGGCGGAGATGCATGAGAAATTGCGGAGGATCAGCATCGCAAGGCGGCTGGCAGATAAACGGATTCTTAATCCGAGAACCGGATGCTTGGATGTGAAGCTTGATATGCCATGCAGATCTGATGCGCGCGTGCGAGATCGACAACGGTCGAAACGTGCATCTGAATTAGGTCCATGTTGTTATCAGTTGAGGTTCAGCAGCCATTGAGGAGGACGAGATAACAGATCTCAGTCAGCATGGCAGGTTTCCGCGGGTTCGACGCGATAAAGAGACGCCGTTCACGCCTTAAAACTCGTGGCTTTCGACTCAGATGTCGAATTGAATACTTAGCCATTTGATTTTGCATGACACAATCCACTAAGCCAAGACCTTCTGCTGCGAAGGCAAACATCCGGTCTTGTGTAAGCCCACCTGCAGTAGGAGCGACGAGGCTTGGATTCAGCCTCGCGGATTGCTCGACTTGAGTAAATTGGAGTATTTTCCTTTCCCTCGCTCCTTACTTCCACCCTCCTTTCTCGTTGCCAGAAGAATTTGTCGTCCTCCCACGTCACTTCAAACGCAGCACAATTCGATTGTGTGAGCTCGCCTCAATGAGACTATTTTCCCCTCTAGTTTGTTGCTTTTGAGCGGCACGGTGGCTCTACTAGGGTTTCTGATGTTTTCCGAATTCTCTGACCCACTAAGACCATTCTCATTGAGCTTTCAGCAGCGTCTGTGAGTAACTCTTTCGCTTGAGCAATTGCGACATCAAGGGTTGTTGGTCCCTGCATGATACTGGCGAAGGCATCGATTCCACAGTGGTAGTTCGCTTCCGCACCGGCTCCAATCGTGCCTGCCAGCGCAATGACAGGTAAGTTCAAGCTCTTGGCCCGCGATGCGACTTCTGCTGGGATCTTTCCACGTGGTGTCTGCTCATCTATACCCCCTTCAGCGGTGATAACTAGGTCTGCTGCTTTCATCGCTCTGTCAATGTCGAAGAACCGCATAACAATGTCGTATCTTGGGTGCAGGGTGGCTCCAGTCAGTAGTAAACCAGCTCCGAGACCGCCGGAAGCACCCGTACCAGGCTCTAGAGAAATGTCTCGACCAAGGATTCGGCTCATTGCCTCTGCGCATCGCTCCATGGCTATTGACATGGCCTCGACTTGTGCATCTGTTGCTCCCTTCTGAGGACCAAATACCCGCGAGACTCCTTTTGGTCCACACAATACATTGTGCCAGTTGCAAGCCACGTCTATCTTGACTCGGCTCAGTAATGGGTTCAAGGTGGAGGTGTCAATGACGGACAACCGCTCCAGACCTTCGATGCCACTTGCTTGAGGTAGTGCTTGCCCGTTGCCGTCTAGGTATCGGACACCTAGGGCCTGCAACATGCCGATGCCTGCATCACAGACTCCAGAGTCGCCGCAGCCCACCAAGATCTTCGTCGCGCCTGCCTCGATCGCGGCCAGTATCAACTCTCCTACTCCAAACGAGGTGGTTCTGGTTGGATCGCGTTGGTCTCGAGGGACCAGACTGAGACCAGCAGCGGCAGCCATCTCTATGATGGCAGTGGCAGGCCTGTCTCCGCGGAAGCCGAAGTACGACGGTATCGGGAGGCCAAGTGGGCCGGTGACTGTGATGTTTATGACTCGGCCTTTTGTTGCACTAACGAGGCCATGCACGAACCCTTCACCGCCATCAACGAGCGGCATCTTCAATATCTTCGAATTAGGGGCGACCTTCAAGATGCCCTTTTCTATGCATTCTGCAGCCTGGACTGGATCCAAAGACTCCTTGAAGCCGGAAGGAGCGATCACAATGTTCATTGCGGGCACAACTTTGATGATGGAGGCCATGTTGTAACGACGCGACTATGATGCGTAGGCCTTGTATTAAGGAACAGAGTTCAACGATGGAGATGTTGTTTCAACGAGTGTCGACGGTGGATGGCTGCTGGGATGTGATCAGATCTGCGTTTGTTCTGGACTCTGGCTCTGCTTTAATACCTTGAGCTGTGATGCGAACATGCACTGCAAGCGCTGCCCCCATGGCAAGATCTCAAGTGCATCCAGATATAACTCAGACTGCGCTGGCTATACATGATGGGGGCTTAGAACCGGTCAAAAGCACTCGAGACTGGAATAGCTCTCGTGCCGGATCGCGTTTGAGGCAACAGGCCCGGATCTGCCTTGTGTCGTGTGCCAACCTGCTATTTTCGGTGGACGATTTCAGAGGCGAAGATCAGATACACTATTCTAAGATGCACTGTCCCTGGGCGCGACTCCGTGCCGGGTATGTCCGCACTCGAAAGCCGACAACATGACCAGCACTACTTTTCAGGATCGAGCAAGAGACCTCCGCCAACATTGAGGACAAGAGGATTGGTGGCGCAGCTTCGAAGTCAATACTCGAATCAAGAATCAGAGTACAAGCACTGGCTCGTTCCTTGGCTGTGAAGTTGGAGAACTTCAAACACACGCTCGGTCTGACAGCGCGATTGTCGACATAAGGCCATTTGTTCAAGCCCTTTCTTGTGTTCACCAACATCATTACGGTGAGTCTGACTTCCAGAGGGGTGACCCGGGGGGATTCGGGAAGACTATGGGAAACACTCTTTGCTCGGAACATGGCATGAATCTTGTCGAACCTGGACCAAACGCCTGCTGCCATGTGGTGGGGTCTACATCTTCTGGGCACACCAGCAGCTCGGCCGCATTGATGATAAGACACCGTCTCCCAGTGTCAAGAACCAACAGTGTCAGGGACCAAGGATGGAGTCCGCTCAAAATTCTTGACTTACTCGGCGGAGTTGTTCCCATTGGCTCCGAATGGGGAAAAACTTGGCGATGCGGCTATGCTTGGTCTTGGCAAATCCCGATCTGATCTCAAGGAGATGGTCCATGAGCGTGGCTCAGCAAGGCGACGAGCCCGCTAGCCTCATCTTATGCTATCGTGCTAATGTGTACAATTGCTTGGACTGAGAGCGAGGACAACAACAGCTGCGCCTTCATAATAGGTTTCAGACGAGGTCTTGGGTTCAGATGCTCTGAGTACCAGAGTCCTGCCGAACATGACTGACAATGCATCTGCTGTACAAGTATAAACTTGGGGAGTAGCCTCTGCCTCGAAGTGATTGCTGAATCCTCATTATCGCCCTGAGAGCCATGGCAGCTCCATTCGACATGCCCTCTCCTCCGGGAGCCCTTCAACTCAAGAGCAGATCCTCCCTTGGCCGCACCCTGAATCGGTCTCTGAGCCTTATCGGGATAGCCAGCTTCTCAAACTACGAACTGCCGCGACCACAATTTTCACGCCTCAGCACAGATTTTCGCGATTCCAACTTCGACTACTTTGACTCAGCTTCGGACGAACCAGCAGTCTCTGATCTCGACAGTGATCAGGAGAACGAAAAGGAAGGGCTCGATCCGCTTGAACGCGACGTGGATGATGATTGGGTGCCGCCACGACCCATTAGACGCCAAAGCTCAAGACTTCGTTGGCAAGCGGTCCCACCACGGAAGCCCGTTCCAGTTGGTCGCGGTCTAGGCCATCTTCCCTCGCGCAAGAGTCTGAAGAGAGCACAGTCCTCCCTCGACCCCGATCTGGTGACTTGGGACGGCAAGGATGACCCGAGAAACCCCTTGAATTGGTCGAGGAAGAACAAATGGGTGGCCACTGTGTTGGTATCTTCTTTCACGTTCATCTCGCCAGTCGCATCGACAATGATCGCCCCTGCTCTGCCCGATATAGCCAAAGAATTCGAGATCACATCCAAGGTCGAAGACGTCCTCATCATGTCGATATTTTTGCTAGCGTACGCCGTTGGGCCATTTGTCTTAGGCCCCTTGTCGGAGATCTACGGACGCGTTGTGGTTTTACAAGCCGCCAACATGCTCTACCTCATCTTCAACACCGCGTGTGGCTTCGCACAAAACAAGGAGCAGATGCTGACCTTCCGGTTCCTGAGCGGCCTGGGTGGAAGCGCCCCACAAGCCATCGGAGGTGGTGTCTTGAGCGACTGCTGGGCTAAGGACGAACGTGGAAGTGCTATAGCTCTATACTCGCTCGCCCCTTTCCTTGGTCCTGCAATTGGACCTATAGCCGGCGGTTACATCACTTTACACACGACATGGCGGTGGATTTTCTGGTCCACATCTATTGCAGATACCCTCATTCAGATACTGGCCTTCCTATTCCTACGCGAAACCTACCATCCGGCCATCCTCGCCAAAGTCTGCGAAGGCTTATCAAGGGAGACTGGCAACACTAAGCTGCACACCAGATGGCAACAGCCAGACAAGACCTTCGGCCAGATCTTCCGGAAAGCCATGTGTCGGCCTTTTCTCATGCTCACGACCCAGCCAGCTCTGCAAGCCATGGCAGTCTACCGCGCCTATGGCTACGGTATCATGTACTTGATGTTCTCTACCCTGCCACAAGTCTTTCGCGACCAGTATGGTCAAGACATCGGCACCGCCAGCCTGCACTATATCAGTCTTGGGATCGGATTTGTTGTTGGTCTCCAAATCTCAGGACCAATGCAAGACAAGACGTATCGCTACCTCAAGCAGAGGGGCATTGATCCCTGTACGCCATTACGCCATGCCTTTTACGCGGCTCTTGCTCAGTACTCAACGGTCCCCAAAGCCATCGAAGATCCCGAGCAAGCCACCATCGACCGCGAGAACGCAGATGCCCCCAAGCAATTACCGAACGCAGCTTCCAATCCCGCATTTGCCGCTCCCAGACGCGTCTACACCGCCCAGTCCGACCCGACGACCGGCATCCCGGAGCACCGCCTCCCACTATGCCTTCCATTCGGCCTCCTGATCCCCATCGGCCTGCTGATTTACGGTCTCTCCGCCGCAGCACATACCCACTGGACCGTACCCGACATCGGCACCGCAATCTTCTGCGTTGGGCTCATAGTGACGTTCAACTGCGCGCAAGCGTATGTCGTTGATGCATATACGAACGAGAAGGAAGGGGTGAACTATGCTGCGAGTGCGACAGGAGCTGCAGCGTTTGTGAGGACCATGGCCGGCTTCAGTTTTCCGCTGTTTGGACCGGGATTGTTCAAGAAGCTGGGTGTCGGTGGAGGGAATGCGTTGTTGGCTGGCGTTGCGTTAGTCGTGGGATTGGTGGCCCCGTACGTGTTGTGGCGGTATGGTGTCGTGTTGAGGCGGTGGGGACAAGGTAGGTTATAGAGCCTTAAGTGTGTTTGTAAGAGCAGGAGCTCTGTGAACATGCTCGGCAGCAATGTCTTGGCGAGCTGGCCAACCGGTCCTCTCCGTGGCCGTGAACACGTCATCCGGCGTCATTTCTACCCTGGCGACGGTGACAGTCTGGATTGTTGACCGGTCTGTCTACTATCCATCCTGTAAACCGAAGGCTGAGTCTCTGGGCAACGCTCAAGGTAGGTGCTCCGCACTAGGGGCGCGCAGGGCGTCTCCAAGCATGACTGGCCTCCATCATAGGCATCCTACGCGGACAACATCGTCATACAGAGGAGCCGCACACCTGAAAGGTTTACCGGTCTGCCGAAGATAGACTCCTTCCCTAGTCGCCTGCCTATGACCATCCATTGCGCATGCCGGCCACCTTGCTAATGCTCATGTGTTTTCGTACGTGATCTTATATTGCTTAAGAAATGCCTCGAGCATTGCCCTCCTCGGTGCCTTGCACTTCGCGAAGAAAGGAAATTGCTGGGCTCCTTGCTCATACAAGACCTCGATGGGATCGATACACTTCCATCCGCGAGGTTTACCTGAGCTTAATTGTGCTCCGAGCTTCGTCTTGCGACGCTTCCAAGAGAGATCCGCGATCAAGCCTCCTGTGCGGTTCTCAAACCAATCATGTCGTATTTCTGGTGGGTATTCTGTGGAAGCCTCTGTGTCAAAGACAGGTATTGCACAAACGACAATACTGGGATGTGGCACATCGGTCAGCCACGGCGCATCCCATCCGTTGAGCACGTGAAATCGAGGAACGCTTGCTGACGCCTCAGAATCTGCACTCAGCTCTGAGAGGGTATCGTCTAGGTCGCTGCAGACAGTCTCGAAGTGTTCCTTGACCCTGATCGCATTGGCCATCGTTCTATTGAGTATACAGATGTGCCCAACGCCAAGTTTCATGAGCGCGTAGATTGTTGCTCGAGCAATGCCGCCAGCGCCGATGACGATTGCCGATGTATTCTCCGTGATGTGGTTGGCTGGTGTTGTGTGCTTTGCAATACATGTGTGAATACCCATCCAGTCGGTATTTTCCGCCACTAACTCAGGCGCAGCCTCACCAAATGATTCGCCTTCGCGCTGCTGAGGCTTGCCACGCTGCTCTGAGTAGGGTAGCAACGTGTTCGCAGCACCAATCAGTTCGACTGCAGGGCTGTGTCTTGATGCCAGTGGCAGTACGAGTGACTTGAACGGCAAGGAGATACTGGCGCCTCCAAACGACGGCTCATTGACAACTCGCTGCAGAACACTGAGGTCGCCGGTCTCACGCACTTCGTACGTGTAGGGCAGCCCACAAGCTGTGAAAGCGGCATTATGCATCGCAGGAGAAAGACTCTCCCTGACCTCTGCCCCAAACACGTAGAAACGCGATCTGATTTCTGGCACCAGCATCTTCCGAATGATCCTGAGTTGCTGGGCGGTCGTGAGGCCAGCAGAAGCACTATTTGTCAAGGCTAACATTCTCTCCTGAGGATGCGCAACGACTGGGGTCATGGTGCGATTCAATACCTGCGATAGGCGCCCATGACTGCCCTGATCGATCACGACTGCAGGTGTCGAAAGATCTATCTGAGCGATGCTCTTATAGACCTCCTGGCACTTGAAGCTGTCACAATCAGACCGCGAGGAGCCGCGCAGAACGACCAGCTCACAGCCCAGCTCACTGGCGCGACGATATGCCTTCACCAGGTCTTTGGCGCCTACTGTCTCTTCATCATCTTGCCAATGCTGGAGAGATCCAACGACTTTGGTGTAACCTCTGGACCGTACTATATCTCGTACGACATCGTCGCCGAGGCTTAGATCTAAGGCTAAAAATTCTGGAGCAGGTCGCAGAGCATGAAGTAGAAGTTGCCGATAATGACGGAGCTCCGATGCCGAAAGATTCTTTGAAGCAGATGGACAGCAGATACTTATCATCACCGGAACGTCGAACTTCCGTCGGAGAAGAGATACCGTCCAGGCCAAGGTATCGGTGGTCAAGAGTAGCTTCCAGTTCTCTGGGGTTGCTTCCACGTTCAATTGTACGGCATCAATATCGGTATCGACAAGGTCAAGGCTTCCAGGTTCGGCTCGGATGTTATTGAGGTCCAGCAGCAGTACAAATGATCCTTCCTTGAATTCTGGGCTGGTCTCGGATATATGAGAATCACCATGCTGCGTGATCTCGAACGCAGGTCCGTAGATATTGTGCAACAACTTTGCAATGTGGCGTCGTGTCTTGCGAAGGACCCGAGGCCTAGAAGCGCTGAAGTCGTCCAGTGATTTCTCATGAAGAAATCTGGAAAGCACGCTCTGCCATGCCGGCTCTTGCCTCTCGTCAATGTTGAAGAATTCGAAGTTGCTATGTTGCCGGAAGTAACGATGAATTTGCTCCAACGCACTTTCTAACGGGCTGTCCTCAGGTAGGCCAAGACATTGTCGAACGAGCGCTTGTTCTCTGACCACATAAACGACAGGGTGCTGACTAGCGTACGTAGCGAGGAAGTCTTTCTCTTCTCGAGGTGCGACTGTCCCACAGACAAATACACAACGCTCTGGATCCCGCCCGAGAAGGTGTTGGACAAGGTCTAGTTTCTTTGCTCTATACTGTTCTGTCCCGTGCTCGGCGCGATATTGCTGTTTTGTGGCTCCAGTCTGTGTGACGAATTCATGATCGCAGTCCACGACTTTCCACCCGAGGAGGGCTCCAGCGATCACTGCTATACTCGACTTGCCTGTCGCTCTAGGTCCAAAGAACAAGATCGAAGCATTCTGCTGGTACTGCCTCGTCCACGGCGTATGCCGCCCCTTGCGTACCTCACCAACATTTGCATCGGATGACCATCCACTACTTGGTTGATCGATATCAGGTTCGTCCTGGAATATGAGCTTGCGCTTCATCACAAAGAGGACGGCAATAACATCCAGAGTCACAGAATTGTCTCCAAAGGATGATAGGGGCCGCCCAGAGCATGTAGAAATTGACTTTGAGGCTCGGGAATGAGCTTTGCCGACTCTTACCCGCCGAAATTTCTCGCCTCAGGCTCTTCCTGCTCAAGTGGAGGGCAGCATACTTGAGGGGCGGCCCACGGAGGATCACAAAATGTCATGCAATCGGTCGCGACTCAAGGCAAAGCGAACGGCGACAGCGACGGGAAACCCGTGAAACGACAAAGGATCTCGAGGGCATGCGCCAATTGCCGATACGCGAAGCTGCGTTGCGATGGACAGCAGCCTGCGTGTGCTTCATGTCGGCAGCAAGGGAGGCGATGCTCTTATGAGGCGGGCTCCAAACGACGAGGGCTGCGCTCAGGGTATGTCCGTGCTCTCGAGCTGCTCCTAGGCCTCACATTCTGCGAGCTCGAGGGGTCAGAGCCCGCCTTGGATGAATTACTCGGACGGCTCTCAAGGCAGGACTTGATGACGAGTGCTGACAGGGCCGAGCCATCATCGAATGCTGCCATCGTTCTTGAGAAATGGAAGCAAAGTACAGTTTCTCGTCGGCTTGACGAGCTTTTGGACCATTGCGAAGAGCAAAGTCTCGGCAGTGAAGGCGATGAACTTCCACCCGATATCGAGAATCTTCAGTTGTCTGAGACACCATATTGGCGCGTCATCGACCGAAACGATCACGAGCAGGGGCTTCGGTCATTGGCCGTATCTAATGCGCACGCTCGACATAAGGCATCAGGGCCCGCCCTGGAGGATCCACAAGTACACTGCACAAACGATGCAGGCCGGCCACCTTACTATTCAAGCCAGCTTCTCAGCCTTTCATTTGATCACCTCCAACCATGGCTTCCACTCCTAGACCGACATCTACTTTTAAGAACAGCTTATCGGTATGTTGACGAATCTACCACAGCACGAAGTGGGAACAGGGCTGCTCTGTGGGCAGTGTATGCTCACGCCTCTGTGGCATACCAACACATGATCGATGACGGCAATGTACAGGAGCACGTCCGAAGCCGGCAGCAAGTGTTTTACGCACATGCACTTTCGATGCTTCCACTAGATTCAAACGAGGCTGTTGAACTCGGGCACGTCCGCTGCGCGCTTTTGCTGGCTCTTTTGCGGTTCCTGAAATGTGAATATACGGCTGCCGGACGCTTGATCAAAGCAGCAATTAGCTGGATGGATGAGGTGCTGCCAGAGGCAGATGACAACGATGGCTTCAGCCACGTTCGTCTTAGTTGCTTTGTACTTGATACCGTTGTTTCAGCCGCGAGGATGACCACGCCAATGATGACTCTCGATCATATTGAGGAGGACTGCAAGATGAGAGACGGCGCAGAAGAATGGCAGCCGTGGCGTCCGACCTCGTATGCAGTTCCCACGACAAGTCCAGATATTCCGACGCGTTCGCTCAGCTTGCTCAGGCTTCAGGTAGGTTTACTGCAGCATCTGCATCGGAAATTGCAATCTGTTGATGCAATATGGACGATGAACGCGGAGGAGTTGCATCGATGGAATCAGGAGGTCGAGCAACAAGCGTCTGAGGCGGGCCTTGGTCAAACACTTGCAGCAAACCATCTCATGCAACCTCCCGGATTCGTAAGCTTGAGGATCATCTACACCATGCTCTCTGCACCTGGAGGGCATGCGTCATTGAGCGAAGGAGATGCGCACTCCACTCGCCAGCACGGTGTCTACCAACCACGCTTGACCGCTCAAGATCGCAAACATTTGGACGAGGACCCTCACGCATCTCAGCGATATCCTGTGCTCCGGCTCCTTGACGCGTTCGTGTTACGACACATGGATCAAAGCGGCAGCGCTGACCTGCCGATCGAGCAGCCAGTCCAAATACACCACCAGAACACCACAGCGGCCTCCCTGTCATCGATTTGCGACTTTCAACAGCCTGTGCCATCACAAGGACTGCCCTCGAATCCAATTGGCAGCTTCCATTGCATTAGCGATATACAGCAGCATCCAAACGATCTGTTCACATCACTCAACCTGGAAAAAGTCCCCAGTCGCAGCAATAACGCCCCGGCAGGTGGATCTGACTCCATCCCATCCTTCGATGACTACGAACTGGCACTCGATGCACCTTTTCTGGATTACATGGACACCTTGGATGAACAAGCCACGTAAGCATAAGCCGAACTTCAAATGCACTACTGACATACGTGAAAACAGACTTGATACAGAGCTGTTCAACAAATCTCTTGGATATACGTTTTGACATCCTGCTGTGGTCATTTGTCGTGGATCAGCACGTCTCGGTACGATGCCGCTCTTGGCCGATGGCACACAGCATAATAAATGCCTATCTGTCCTTGAACCTCATGTCACAAGTCAGTAGGTCTTCGAAGAGCTTTGGTCGACATTCGCGGATGATCCTGGCTTGCGAGTCAGTCAACCGAGCAGTATGCGCTACGTCATGCCATTTATGTTATATCAAGGGTCACGAACTTCTCATGTGCTGGATGATGCGCATAAACCAAAGCATCCGCGGCTTGGTCAAGCACAGCGACCAAGGAGATGTCGTAGCCCTTCGTGCGATCGGCCGTCTCAGGTAATGGTCTGCTCACGTCGACATATCGGAGTCCTGAGAAGAGTCAGATATATCGTTCCCCAGGCTGCGTCGGCTGGGACTGCTTATCCCAATAGTAGTCGATAGACACAGATACGAACCTGGCACAACTCCGACAAGCTTTGATACCTCTGCTTCCCAGTACTCCAGAACCTTGGTGTCGTACGATTCTAGGAGCTTGAATAAGACTGTCGATGGCTGGTGAGATGTGCTTCTGTGTGTTTCGATGGATGACCTTGCCTATATGATAGACTCCCATTGCGTCGACCGACGCTAGCCTAAGTGTATGGGTGTCAAGATCCGACCAGTGTGATATAGTGTATACTCCGACTAGCACAGAACGAAAGAGAAGATCATGTTTAAGGAAGCATTCGTGTCAGCCTGTCCCTAAGATACACCTACCGGCTAAAGTCTCCCAGGAAACATTCCGGCAACGACCAACACTTACTCGGCCAATTACATGTGCGAACAGACATTTTGAAACACTCTCTGGCACGACCTGAGCTGCCTGGGATGAATGCTGAAACCCACCCCGGAGTACAATCGCATGGGCACTTCATCGATTCAGCAGTGAAGCCCGTCCCCAGCCAGCTGAACTACCTGGCATGCGACCGAGCAAAGTGGCTGCGGAAAGTTGTGCTCAGATACTCTCCCTAAGATGGTGACCATCTGAGCTTGGAGAGCTTGTAGCTGTTCTCCTGCGAAGCGTTGTTCTTTGGCCGCATTAAGCGGAAATCGACGGACAACCGCGTCGAATGCCTTGTTTGCACCGGCAGCTTCCTTGACGACGCTCAGAAGCAGTGCTTCGTCAATCTTGAAATGTTGAGCAAACCGCAACACCTCAATCGAGGCTGCTGTGTGGATGCCCAGGAGGAGGATGCCAATGTCCTCCGGTGAAAGCTGTGCCTTCTCGATCCGCCCATAGTCTGTCGCGGACCCGTACAGATTGATGACAGACGTATCATCGCCGAGGTCCCATGCTCTGAAGGCTGCAGTTTTCAGCAGCTGGTCCGCCATCATGGCGGTGGGCAAACCAATCCTGTGCTCACGACAATATGCCGAGATCATGCCCATGTCTTTGGTGATGATGCGCAAGGACGAAGCTGGCACTGACTTGGCGTCAAGCAGATGCGAAACCCTTTGGTCGAAAAGCCAGCTTGCTGCCTCTCCATGCATTACGGACGCATGTACCTGTCGAATGTTCATTCCAGCGCTTCGTGCTAAGGCACTCATTTCCACTGCTGCTACAATATTCACCCCAACAAATATCTGATGTACGAATTTGACCTGTGAAGCCGCGCCGAGGCCGCCGGGAATTTCATACAGGTTGGTTCCAATCGCCCGTAGAACGCTCTCGGACTTTGACAGAACTGCTTCGTTCTTGCCGCTATACATCAGAGACAAGGTACCAGAGTTCGCACGAGCCTCTCCTCCCGAGACTGGACAATCAATTATTGTTACATCGTCTCGCCCAAATCCCTCGATCTGCTCTTGCAGGCCGCTTACAAAATCGGGACGAGCCGTGATAGCCAGTATGATTGTGCTCCCATGAGGCAAGGTTGAAAGTGCCCCAGAGGTTTTGTCGAAGATTACTCTAAGTGCTTGTTCGGCAGTAGCGACAACACAAATGAAGGTTCCCGCCCCGTCTGCCAAGGCTCGAATGCTAGATGCTGTCCTCCTACCAGTAGCTTTGAACCGTTCCAGGACGGCTTCATTGATGTCGTAGCTAGTCACGTCGAATCCAGCCCTGATGAGACTAATCGCCATGCCATATCCGATGGCGCCAAGGCCTGCTACACTGACTTTCATAGGCGACATTTGTACAGACTATTCGTTTCCAAGGGAGTCCCGTCCTCAGCGCACTGTGATAGCCCATCATTTATAAGCAGTATCGTGCTGGTCGAGAATCCTGACAGTAAGACATGATAATGAGAGCGGACCGCTTGCTGGATCTACATTGACGTTCGCGGATCGCCGGTTATTCGTAAATGTATGCATCGAGAACTCGGGTAAGTTCAGTGCCGACCCTGGTCACCCAAAAGGTCCAGCATATACGTTCGATCATGCACGTCGACAGTGAAATCATGAATATCGCCGCGCTCGAATCGTGTATGGATCGTTGAAGCGTACCAGATCATTGGGTGCAACCGTTGTATCGAGACTTGCCAACATGTCCAAATACGAAACCAGACTTTGGATTGATGGGCAGTACCAGCCCGTGAATGGCAGCACGTATTCATTAAGCGTGAGATTGTTGACACCATTCTCGATCACGGACCTGACACGCACAGAATCCTGCTACCGGAAAGTGGCTGGCCGACATACCAAGCGCTAGTGCAGAAGACGTGGAGAAAGCTGTCAAAGCGGCCCAGAAAGCACAGCCAGCATGGGCAGCGACTCCGGCCTATATGCGAGCCAGGGTTCTGCGGAAGTTCTCTGATCTGATCCATGAGAATCGGCTTCGTCTGCAGGAAGTGTGTCGACCTTTGAATATGTCTCTGAAAACAGCTGACAAGTGCGCGGTAGCTCGATTCGATCTGCATGGGCAAGCCCATGGCACAAGCCGCTGATGACGTCGAAGAGGGACGCAATATTCTCAACTTCTTCTCTGGATTGGTCGAATTGACCCATGGCGAAACTTCTTTGAATACTGCGGATCATCTAAACATGATGGTACGACAACCGTTCGGAGTGGTGGCCGCGATAGTGCCATGGAACTTCCCAACGATGCTGGTAAGCAGACGCCGGTCGTCGATATTCAAAACCGCTGACCGATAGTAGGCATGCCACGAAATAGGTCCCTCGACCGGAGCTGGCAATGCAGTCATATTGAAGGTACGGTGTGACCCAAGTGCCAACGTGATTTCACTTACTGACCACCGTCCAGACCTCAGAGAAGTCGCCTTTGAGCGTAAGTCAAGACGGCCCAATCGCTGTCATGGGCTGATCCGGTATATAGGGTAGCTTTCTCGGGAAACTGTCTGCTGAAGCAGGATTCCCTCCTGGCATCGTGAATATCATCTCTGGAGCAGGAGACACCGGAGCGCTCCTGTCTTCGCATATGCAAATAAGGTACGGTATGGAGCGCTTGTGGACGACTGACTCACTGACTATGCCACAGAAAGATCAGTTTCACCGGATCCACGAATGCCGGACGAGCTGTGATGCAAGCAGCAGCGAAGTCCAATCTGAAGGACGTTGCACTTGAGCTCGGCGGCAAATCGCCCTTACTCGTATTCGCTGATGCGAATCTTGAACAGGCTGCTGCACGCGCTATCGCATCCATCACGACTAGTAAGAGACCGTCTGCGTCCTTACCAAGCTCTACTGACAAGTTCCATAGACGCTGGTCAAATCTGCACAGCTTCTTCGAGAGCGTATGTCGAGAAGTCGATTGCCGAGGACTTCAGAAAGCGACTGTCAGATGGCTTCAAGAGCATCGTTCAGGGCGACCCGAGCGCTGAAGGCACAGGTATTGGGCCCCAGGCCGACTCCAAACAGGCGCAGAACATCCTGCGATACTTTGAGATCGCCAAGCAGGACGGCAAGTTGTTAGTAGGAGCAAATCGGCCACCGAGCATGGGGAGAATTTTATCACACCCACGATCTTGACAGACCTGCCCGATCGAAGCCGAGCTAATGTTGAGGAGATATTTGGTCCAGTCCTGGTCGTCCACGAGTTTGAGACCGAAGAGGATGCCGTGAAAAGAGCCAACGAAACCGAGTGTGAGTATCTGCAACCTTTGTGCTTACCTATCTTTAGAAGCTGACTTGTACCAGACGGGTTATACGCTTCTGTGTTCACGAGGGATATCAACAAGGCGATGAGAGTCGCAAGAGCCCTGGAGGCTGGTAGCGTAGGTGTGAACACAGCGTCGCCGTACGGTGCTTACGAGCTACCTTTTGGCGGCTTCAAGGCATCTGGAATTGGTCGCCAGAAGGGCTCGGCGTCACTGCTTGCTTGGACACAGGAAAAGTCGATCTTCGTCAACCACGGCGACAGTTGAAAAGAAGGCATCATGTCATCGTCATATTTTCAAAGAAGCATCCTAGGTTCTCGTGAGCCACCGTAGTTTATGTGATCGTTCTTTCCCACTCGATTCCTTACAGCTACTGTGGAAGGTGCCCGTTCAGTCTCTCCAGGTGCGGATGTTAGCAGCGGCTGACACGCTTCTAATGCGACGTGATTACCGCCCGTTGGCCATTCCGAAAATGAGATGTTGGCCAAACTCACCCTGAACAATGATGACCGCTCGGCAAAGATCATTCCCAGGTCACTGCGGGTAGCGGGCAGCTGAGCAGCCCTTGCACCGTGGACGTGAGCCAATCGTGACCAGCCTCACATGTCTTGAGGCTCATATATGCTGCATCGTCCGGACCTGTTTGCAGGGGTACCGCACGGGCTTCTGCACAGGCGACGAGTGACTTTGTGCAGCTTCACGATCAGAAATGGCGACCTCCTCAGCTCGATCCGTGCGCTGGGGGCTTATGGCAACAGGCAGTATTGCGCAAACATTCACAAAAGATATTCTAATCGATCCCAAGAAGCGAGGCGTAGAAGACGTGGTCCATGTTGTCACTGCCGTTGCATCGTCTTCGTCTCTGGCTTCTGCTGAGCGCTTTCTACGTGAGACAATTGCCCCACGGCAATCCGACAGCATCAAATGCAAAGCCTACGGCTCTTACGAAGAACTAGTGAAGGATCCCGACGTGGACTTGATCTACATTTCAACACCCCACTCACACCACTATCAGAACTGTATGCTAGCGCTGGAGCACAGCAAAGCCATGGTATGCGAGAAGCCTGTGGCAATGAACGCCAGACAAGCTCGCAAACTCACCGAAACCGCGAGAGAGCGTGGTGTCTTCTTCATGGAGGCGGTGTGGACTCGTTTCTTTCCGTTAAGCATCACTGTACGGCGATTGATCCAAGAGAAGAGGATCGGTGATGTGGTGCGTGTGTACGTCAACAACTCCACGGGCACCGACGTTGAGTCACTGGATCCATCACATCGCTACTTGAACAAGAACCTGGCTGGTGGTGCTCTGCTGGACATTGGCGTCTATGCGCTCACATGGTTGTTCCAGACACTGCACGCAACGCAAGACAGGGCGGAGCGACGGAAGCCATACGATTTGTCGAGCCTCGTCGAGTTTCACGCAGAGTCGCAGACTGATCAGATGACTAGTCTGCTCATGCGGTTTGATATGCCATCGAACTCAAAGTCAAAGGTCGCTCACGGCATTGCAACATCATCCATGATTCTCACAGACGCAACGAATGATGGTGGCCCGACTGTCCACATCTATGGGCTGGAAGGCGAGATTCAAGTCTGGGGGCCCGCTCATCGGGCTCAAAGTATCAAAATCATCCCAAAGCGGGGCAAGGTCGAAGAGCACAACTTTGAGATACCTCTGGCAGGCCACGGAATGTTCTGGGAAGCAGATGAATCAGCTCGTTGCTGGCTTGCAGGCAAGCTCGAGTGTCCGACAATCACTTGGGAGGAGAGCATTCTATTGATGGAAGCGGTCGATGAGATCCGTCGACAGGCCAAAATCACGTTTCCCGATGAGATTGAGTCCACTGAATATCCTATCAAACTAGGCTCGCGAACTTGATCACATGTCGAAGTTCTCACCTTCCAACCACCTCTTACAAGCCCAGTATAATTCATCGTGCTTCTTCGCCGCAGCTTGGCTCCCACCAGGCACGCCAGACTCTCTGTTATGGCCTGGCATATCAAGCAGAACCTTCACACCCATGGTCTTTTCCTGACAGTAGGCCAAATACCGATATCCAGAGGGATACGTCGCTAGCTTCTCCTCGTCCAGCTCCGGCACTTTCGAGGGGTTCACTGGAATCAATTTGTCCTTTTCGTACCAATGCCTCACGAACATTGCTTTCCAATCATTGCCAACCTTGGTCCAGAAGAAGCAAAATCGGCAGTCACTCTCTGCATCGGCCTCAGCGCCGTCGAGGTCGAAACGTTGGGTTATCGTCGCCTTCATTTTCGTCACCGCTCGAGTTGCGGTCGTGTTGATGTCTGTGCTGCTACCGTGACACCGGTGCATGATGAATGCACCAGCATCCATGCCTTTCTTTGAGGCGTTGATGAAGTCGAGATGATGGGTTCGGCCAGTCCATGTAGTGTATATATGAGCATCGGGATGGAATATATTGGTCAGATTTTCCCATTCGCAAGCGTCTCGGTACATAGGCCAACCCTCTGCAAGTTCTCGCAACTTATAACGCTCGAGTACCAGCTCGTTTGGACCATTGTGGCGTACTGCCTCCGTTGGGCGAGACCCAGCGGGGAGTGAGTGCAGATCTGGTGCCATGCTTGATGTTTTGCTGTCCTCGAATAGATCTTCCACGTTGTGCACGGGTGAACCTACTACCGTAAACACGGTCGCCGAAAGCAGAGCATTGGTTTCTATAGTATATCGGTCTGGGCAGGGGATTCGCGAAGTGGCTCCTCTGCGGGAATTGTCTTATCCGGCGCCAGACTGCGCGTGGGCATCTGAAAGGCCTAAAACAGTTGTCTCGTCGCAGCAGCAACTTTTCTTTACTTCCGCTCAAGTGGGTCGCAGCAACCTCGCTGACTGTCTGTTGACAGTATGCAACCGCGGAAAGCGGCAACGTGGGCTCGGGTAGCTACGATCGTGACTCGCAAAGCGCTGAACGACAAATTCCCAATTCTGGTATGTCACAACTAGAAATCTACCCTGCCTTCGAAAGACTTCAGCATCACCGCGAAGGAGGCTTCTGCTCGAGCAGCATACTCCTCGGGTATATCAAATTTGGCATCAAGCAAATGCCGAGAAAACAATTCGGCACTTATGAGCCCACGATAGCCCATTTTCACAACGAGCGTGTCAATGATCTTTGGGATAGGTAGGCAACCACCACGATCCTCCTCATACGCAAACAGTCGTGCGTTTCGCGACCAGCTCATCCGAGCTTTCTGCTCCGGATTGTAGTAAGGATGACCTGGCATCAACGGAGCGCTCAGCTTCTCAGCATCTCCCGGCTGGACGTAGAAGATCTTGCTGACGTCTAGCTCTCGAACCATCCTCGCGAGGGATTCATCAAGCGCCTCGTGAGCATTGCGATTGCGTCCTGATACATGTGTCGGATCGCCGAAGACGCGTGCTGCCACGTGGTACGTGTCCAGACACATGCCGAAGTTCGTCCTGTCAACTCGCTGGATGAGTTCCCAGGCTTGTTCCCACGTATCAAACCATGTTCCCCAAGCAACGGCTTCAAGGGCAAAACGTATGATTGGGGACTGCTGCAAACCAATCTCTGCCATTTCCAGCAGATCTGCCGTCACCACATCAACATCGCCTGTGGTGCCCTCGGTCAGCCAGTTCGTGGGAATCTGGACAATCTCAGCTCCTAGAATAGCAGCCAACTTCATCCAGAGATGCAGCTTCGCGATCTTGGCTGCGTGCTCTCTACGGTCCAGCAAGCCTTCATAGAACCAGAAGGGCTGCAGCACCCGGACAGTGAGGCCGATCTTGTCGCATATTTTTCGTATGGAGTGTGCCGCTGTCATCTGGTCCTCATCGGTTTCACATCCACCTAGCACTTTGGATTGCTCGAGAATGTCGGCCTCGACTATTTCGATACCCTTGAAGCCATGACTGGCAGCTGCAACAAGCCTCTTCTCGATACAATGGACAGCCGGACTTCCTAGGGATACCGACGCTACTGTGGGTTCAAAAGTCATTGTCAACTATTGACTGTACAAAGGGCTTGTCATTGCCGAGGGACTTGTACGCAACTGAAATCTTCTGTGGCGCGATCAACACCCTTCATTGAGTCGCGTCGGCCTATATGCCTCTCACTGCAGCAGCTCGCACGTGAATCAGAGAAAGACGTCGGAACGAGTGGGGTTACACGGGTAAGGTCTTCGGTCGATATTCTTCCCGGTGTACAGCCGCGATTGAAGCAATACATCTTTTTGAATGAGGACGACGGTAGAAAAGTCCAGGCTATGGCTACTCTCAGTCGTCAACGCTCGAGCATCGGCATACGCTATCGGTGAGAACATTTAGACTTTTAATCTACTCCGTTGCCGTTTGGACGAGCCCGCAAAGATGACACACGACAAGCTTAACGGCAGCATCCATGTACCAACCCAACAGCTCTTCAACCTGCATGGCAAGATCGCTATCGTCACTGGAGCCACTGGCGGTATTGGACTTCCGGTGACAGTCGCACTTGCCGAAGCTGGGGCTTCGATTGTGTCGATTCAGGTTCCTAGGGACATCAATGCTGATGCACTTCGAATTGCCGTCGAGGCCACTGGACAAACATTCAGATACTTCGAATGCAATCTTATGGACGCATCGTCGATCAAGACGTGCTTCACGGAGATCTGGGATGCCGGAATTGTGCCGGACATCCTCTTCCACGCAGCAGGCATCACACACAAGTCCACTGTTGTTGAAACCAGCGTCGGAACTCTCGATAGGGTAGGTACTCACATCATTCGCTCGTCGGCATGAAACTGAACATCTGAGCAGGTCATCGATCTCAACATAAAAGCTGCATATCTGGTCTGTCAAGCCTTTGGAGAACGGTTGATCACGCTCGGTCGACCAGGAAAAGTGATTAACATTGCCAGCATGGCTGCAGATCTCGTGCAAGAGGGCGTCAACGTTTACTCTAGCAGCAAGGCCTTTGTCAGAAGCATGACCAGAGGTATGAGTAACGAATGGGCTCGGTACGGCATCCAGGTGAATTCAGTCAGCCCAGGTTGGATTGCGACAGGAATGTGTCGAGATATGTCGCAAGACGCCGACTTTCACCAATATGTCGTTGATCGGACATCTTCTGGGAGATGGGGTCAGCCGGAGGATCTTCGAGGGGTGGTCATTTTCCTTGCAAGTGCTGCGAGCGACTTTATCACCGGTGCAGATATCTTGGTGGACGGAGGCGTGCTGTTCAGATGATCCAATGAAGTAGAATACTCGGGAAAATAAGTACTTTTGATGTGGTCATGTCTTGGGCCCACTTCTCGATCACTAAACGGCCGGTGTCTGCCCATTGAACGCCCCTTTTCACATCCAGGGTCGCCTTCTCGTCTGCTGCAGTACTGTCGAAAGAAGATCTACCTAGATCTGGGCATTGTGAGCAAGTGGACAGTCGAAGACAAAGGCACTTACATATTTGCCACCGTCCACGCGGAGGATTATGCCCCTGATCGCTGTCAGCTGGGTCGCGCCACAATTGCTTTCGACACTTACGTTTGGAAGTCGTTGAAGTAGTCACTCGCAAAGTACAGACAGCCCTTGGCGATGTCAAGCGGCGTACAGAGTCTGCCCAGGGGTGGGTAGAGCGACGAGAAGAGTGTTTCGTCCGGTGAGTCGTTTGCGACGAAGTCGTTGAACAGGGCGGTGTTGCCAATTGATGGCGATACACTGTTGATCCGGACCCCCAAAGGAGAGAATTCAGCGGCCAAATGACGAGTGACCATGTCCACGGCTCCTTTGCTGGCACCGTACCAGGTGAGTCCGGTGGTTGGATCTTCGGTGATGCAGGAACTGATGTTGACGACATTACCGGACTTCTTTTGTAGGAAATGAGGCATGATCGCGTTCGTGGCGTGGTAGATACTTCTCACATTTATGTCGAATACCCCTATAGGCTGTTTTCAGAGTCATGTGCTGCGTCAGGGGTGCTCGACTTACTGTCGTACTCCTCGTCAGTGACAGTGAGAGTATTCTTCCTGCGATAAGTCCACCCAGCGTTGTTGACAAGGATGTCGAGTCCGCCATATTTTGAGATCGCGGCTTCCAGCGCCCTGTCCCAGTCCCCACGCTTTGTGACGTCCATGACTACTAGCTCTGCATAACGACCCTGATCCTTGATCTCATTTACTACGCTGTGAAATCGATGTTGAGCAGGAAATTTCTGGATGCTCACGCTGACAACGCTGAGACTCACCGTTGACCGGACACTCCGTTGATGTCTGCCACGAGCACTTTTGCACCCTCCTCAGCGAAGAGCTTCACGATGCCTTCCCCGTAGCCGCTTCCACCACCAGTGATCAGCGCGACCTTGTCCCGGAGGAGGCCTGCAGGGCCCATCGTGCCTGGACGTGAATGCATGACGCTGTTGCTGAACTCGGGAATCGTCAGAACAGGAGCCTTGTCTTTTACACGTCTAAGAAAGTGTCAAGCTCAAGTTCTGAGACTACAATCTATTCACGGACGGCGAGGACGCGTCTGATGTCCGTTGCTGCAGTCATTGCATTCATAGCTACCTACGCGTTCGATGGACAATCGCCGTTAGGTGCCTGTCTGATCCGTCAGGTCGCTGCAGGGTAAACTCAGGCCTAGTGGGGACCGGCTAAGGACTCGGGTAAAGTCTGATGGCGGCCTTCATCTGTTCACGACTGTTCCATCGCATCCTGAAGCGTCACGAGCCCACTGCATCAGTACGCTTGACAATGCACGGTCAGGTATTGGCAAAGTCGCGAAGTCGCGTAGTGCTGCGGTGGCAAGGGCTCGCTGCGTTGAGCGGATACAGGATCAAAGAGCCAGGTGCTGACATGTCAGGAGCACGTCGGACGCATTGGAACTGGAGCCTGAGAAGTTGCCTAAATGAGGCTGTCTCTCAGCCTCGATGTCGACGCGTGGGGATGCAACACATGATCGTAGAGCGTTTTGTTCTCATTGCCATCATATCTACATACCCGCAGTTCCCAGGGACCTGCTCATTGATGCCCTTCAGAGATACTCTGACTGTCTATACTGCGGCCACAAGCTTTGAAGCATCGCGCTCTTTGACTAGCCGATCGCACAGATTGAACACGCTTGTGTCATCGATCGCTCGGCCGGTCCAAAGGTCCCATTGCTCCGAAAACTGATGGCATACGACCAGAAAGCAGGAATTACTTTCCAGGATGCTGCCAGCGCTGCAGAAAGGTTACGTGTCACAGGCGGGTGGTAGCACATTTCCAAAAGTACACCTCCTTGGTCCCTTCCTCGTTCCAAGAAACGCTGAAGTATCTGCCGACACACAATCTCTTCTGGCGTCTTTTCTGCGAAATCTGGAACTGTCGAAATAATGTATGTCGGACACCGGAGAGCTTCGGCAGCCTCGACACTCTTCAAATGCACAATGTGCGGCTTTTGAGACGCAGACCCATACAGGCCCTCGACATCGGCCAGCAGCTCTTCCACCTCACCATCATCTCTGTTGACAATGTAGACGGTTCGACACCCAAGGCCACGTGACAAGGCATACAGGGCGCCTCTGCTCGCGCCTCCAGCCCCATAAATCATGGCTGCAAACTCATCTGGTGGTCTTTGAGTTGATTCGGCGATAATGGCATTCTTGATTCCTGACCAATCTGTATTCGTACCGTGTAGCTTGCCATCCGACTGACGTACGACGAAATTGCAAGCTCCGATCTCTTGCACATAGGTATCGACCGAGTCGAGGAGCGGGATGATGGTCCGTTTGTGTGGCATCGTTACTATGCCTCCCGCAAAGTCATCACGATGGAAGAGCTCGAGTACATCTTGAACGTCACTCAGTCGGAGGAACTCGCATGTCCAGGAAAGGCTCAAGGACTTCGCGATATGATTGTGTATTGCAGGGCCGATCGAGCTGCCGCCCGGCCCGCCAGCGATGTAAAGCTTGCTCCCCTTGAGAGACCGTGTCATGGTACTCCGAGCTTCTTGACCACAGTGGCAGAAGTCTCCAGGTCTGCTTGAGAGATGAGAAGTAGTTTCGTACCTTTGTGATGTACCTGTACCGGAGCAGGCAGGCTTACCATGCAGACACCTTCAATGAGCCAGCTCGAGGTCTGAAAGATGGCATGTCCATGACTTACCCGAAACTGAACTCGAGGTACCACCTTCGGTACATCGATTTCCCGATTTTCGGCAAAGCTCAACATCATGAGTTCTTCCAGGACTTTCCAAGAACTCGTTTCCGACCGGCTCAGAGTAGCGTATCGCGGATTGACCCCCAGACACTGGAGACGTGGAGAATGGATCTGGGCCGTCGTCGTCAGCAGCTGCGGTAGAGATGTCTGGAGAAATGCTGGAGAACAATGCCATCTATGGTCCGGGGAATCAGAGCTTCTACAGGATGAAGCACCCACGATACCAACTTAATTTTACACGTGTGTGTATATATCCTGGGCTACCCATCGTGATGATGTTCTGGTTTTACTCGACTCAACAGACAGCTAGCCACATCACCAAAATCTCGAACATTCGCCATGGCAAGACAACCCTTCCTCGGCCTGAGAGGCACGAAGCTCAACACAGTGGTCATGATCATCGCAGGTACGTCTTCTTAAGGGATTGTATCTGGCGAGAGGCCATCGTCCTGATTCCGGATTCCTCAATACACGCTGCCTCTGACAGCTGCACTAGGTGTCGAATTCCTGCTATTTGGGTATGATCAAGGTGTGATGGGCGGTCTCATCACTCTACCGTCCTTCACGCAGGTGTTCCCTGAGATCTGTACTACGGCGGAATGCACTGCGCACATGACACCTGGTGAGAAGAGTCATCGTTCGACCATTCAGGGTAAAGAGTCCCTTTCCCACTGATGACGCTGCTGACTCGACAGGTATAACAATCGCCTGCTATAATCTCGGATGCTTTACTGGCGCTCTGCTGGCCATGAGATTCGGCAACTATTTTGGACGCCGACTTGCGATCTTGATCGGCTGCACGATTGTTTCCATCGGTGCAGTGCTTCAATTCTCGGCCTTTGGCCTGACCCAGCTCATCGTCGGCCGTGTTATCTGTGGCATGGGCACAGGCATCAATACGTGCGCACTTCTCTCAGGCGCTGCCAGCGACAACTTACTAATGCCGAGCGTAGTTCGACAGTTCCTGCATGGCAAGCAGAAACCACCAAGCCTCATCAACGAGGACCAGTAATTGCCTTCGAAGCTTCGATGGTCATCGCTGGCGTCGCGTTGTAAGTTGCCTGCTTCCAACAGCCCAGATTCCCATTCGAATAGCGACGATTCACCTATCATTCTCGGGATGATGTGCGAGACAGATTCACTAATGGCCGAACAGGAGCTACTGGATCGATTTCGGCTTTTCCTACGTTGAGCCGAGCTCAGCTGCGTGGCGGGCTCCCGTTGCGCTTCAACTAATTTTTGCCTTCATCGTTCTGGCATTTATTCTCGTCATGGTACGTATAGCCTATGACCCTGGCCCGGGTGAGATGTCAATTCTCCGGTCTGGCCCCTCCTTCATCATATTCAGTCTAACAGGTGCGACAGCCGGAGAGCCCCAGGTGGCTTGTCTGTCAGGATCGCAGCGACGAGGCCGCACAAGTCATCAGTGCATTATACGACCTTCCGGAAGAGGATCCATTGGTCGCGGATCAGCTCAAGGCGATCAGCGCCGTTCGCTCCGTTGACAACGGAAGCAGCCTCAAGGAAATGTTCATCCAGGTCCTCTGAAGACTCGAACACGGACTTTGCTTGCAGTCGGTATCCAGGTCCTCAGCCAATTCACTGGCATCAACATCATCACAGTAAGCTTGACAAGGTCCGCCCGACATCTCAAACGAGGCTAATCATAGCAGTACTACGCAGCAGTCATCTACCAGAACGAGATCGGCCTGTCTCCATTTGTATCCAGACTCCTTGCTGCCGGCAACGGGACCGAGTACTTCATCGCCTCGTTATTCTCGATCCTCATGGTCAAACACTTCAATCGACGATCGGTATTCATGTTCGTTGCAGGCGGCCAAGCTGTGACGATGGCAATCCTCGCCATTCTGATGAGCGAGGGTGGCAAAGGTCGCGGGATTGCAGCAGCGGCCTTTCTCTTCGTCTTCAATACATTCTTTGGCCTCGGCTATGCCCAGCTCTCCTGGCTGGTGCCTGCGGAAATTACGCCGCTCGCCGTTCGTGCGCAGGCCAACGCTTTATCGACGGCATCGAACTGGATAGTCAACTTCTTGGTCGTCATGATCACGCCGATCTGCTTCAATAAGTAAGTGCCACTCTGCTCACGTAATACCCACTTGCCAGAGGACTAACATTCCTCAGCATTGGCTGGCGCACTTATCTCATGTTCGCCATATTCAATGCCGCTGGCGTGCCCTTCATGTACTTTCTTCTCCCCGAGTCGAAGGGTCGCTCGCTCGAAGAGATGGATCTCATCTTTCACGAGTCAAGGAATCTCCGCGACGCCATCAAACTGTCGTTCACGATGGAAAGGCATTTCGACAACAAAGGGAATCTTGTCAAGGAGCTGACGCATGACCTCGAAGTCAAGACTGAGCCGGGCATGTCAAGCGGAAAGACCGGAATCGAGCACTTTGATACGAAGGTGTGAAAGTGAGGCGCGGACACTGTGAAGTGCTTTTGCGACAAGAATGTAAATCAAAGGAGGTCCATGCAGATGGGAACTTTGGCCCGGCCAGTCCACTATCTGGTCAGCATACCACCTGTCACGCCTCAAGCATCTTCTGTACTCTGTCCCAAGACAATACAGCGCGAACAGTCCAGCTTGTGGGTCCAGCAGTTTCCTCTCGCATGCTGTGATGAAACACTTCCATGCTCACCCAGCCCGTCCAGCCGCTTTCGACAAGCCAAGTTCGCAAAATGTCTTCCATGGGTAGGTATGCACCGTATTCCCTTTCCAGGGGAAATATCCGGCCGTATAAACACCACGAAAACAGCAGTTCTGTGTCTCTGTCGTACGCCACATGGCCCGGGAGAATTGGTGGGTTCGCAAACTCGCCGTCGCTGAGCTGTATGTAGAAGATCCTTTCAGGCGGACAAAGGTCCCTGAATCTCTGCAGGGTATCTCTCATCGCTGCATCGCCGCCAGGTCGTTTTCCGGAGTGGGAGCTGGGATCAGCCCACAGACGTCCCAAGACATGGTAAGTGTCCAGACATAGGCCAAAGTTCTTCTGGTCCACGAGTTTGACAATCCTCAATGACTCCTCCCAGTCTGCGACATGGACGCCAAATGCGAGAGCTTCGTATGCAAAGCGTATCGGCGGTTCATGGCATTGTCCCAGCTCGGCGAGCGATCGTAGGTCGGACACGATGACAGCCTCGTCGCCATTTGCTTCAGGATCGGTGTTGCTCGAAACCTGAATCATGTCCATTCCTAGTCGAGCCGCAATGTCGCACCACTCTTGGGCTTTCTCGAGCCGCTCGTTCAGGGGCTTTAGCTGTCCCTCGAACTTTTCGAAGGATGCGTAGGCGACTACAGTCAGCTTGAGGTCTTTGCACAATTCTCCAATTAGCTCGGCCGCTTTCTTGCGATCGAGCCGATGGTGTGATGCATATCGAGTTAGATCGTAGTCGCAGAGCTCGATACCCTGGATGCCCGACTGCTTGATGGCCTCCAGCTTGCTTTCCAAGGTATGACACTCGTGCCATCCTAGTGAGATTGTCGCTACGGCTAATTGGTTATTCATCCTGGGGCCTTTGTTGACCATGGGCAACGGTCGTTTGTTGTCATGATGCGCGCCTCTTGATGCCTGCCTTCCTGGTTATATGGTCCCATGAAATTGTCCTGGCTGAACGCCCGGCAATGTCCATAGCCTGAAATTGCCCGAACCCAGTGGTAGGGCATCGAGCTCGCAAACTCCTGATCGGGCACGCTGACTGCGACCAGCCTCAGCTCTAAGGGTCACGGTCTCGCCCCGGGTAGGCTGCTGATGATAGAAAGGACGCCGACTCACCCAACAAGGTACATGACCAGTACTATCCAGTGGGTGGAGAATGCTCTGCTCACGTGACTAGACTGGGTGATTCCATTCAAGTCCTGCGAGCACTCCGCACCTGATCATTCGTCTTCACGCATCTAGAGCACGTGGATGGTGACGCAGACACTGATTTCGATTCGTGACGATATATGATGAAGGCTCAGTCTGGCAGTATCGACAGATGACGCTGCCGGGCCGGCGCCTGCGGTGCAACTAATGGCAAAAGCAAGCCTTGCACCCAGCATCTACACGCCACTGAAACCCTGGGAGACGCGACTCATCGAGTTGCTGCCTGGCGCATTTGGTGACGACATTGAATGCCACTTACAGGTTGCGGTGGTCACAGCTGCTGAAGGTCTCGGGCTTGTCAACGACAACAAGCAGCAAGTGTACGAGGCGATCAGCTATACATGGGGCTATCCGGAACTCACTGCTCCAGTTATCTGTAACGGTGTTACTACATACGTACCGCCGCCTTTGTCTACTGCGCTGAAGTACTTGAGACTCCAAAGTGAATCAAGGTACCTTTGGTGCGATGCGCTGTGCATTGACCAAGCAAATTTGGCCGAGAAATCCATCCAGGTACAAGCAATCTGGCGCATTTTTGACAAAGCGAAGAGAGTCGTAGGCTGGCTAGGTGAGTTTGACGAACAGACTGCGGCCAGGCTGGACGAGAACGAGATCCTCATCTTCGACCTACCCTATTTCAGCCGTTGTTGGGTACGAGCAGAGATCGTAAACATTGACAAAGTCGTCTTTCAGTACAACCACAAGACAGTAAACCCGCTCAGAGGCTCTCCAGGGTCAAACATTGTGCGTAAATTCTCCGCCTCGTCCCCCATTCCGCCTGGGTTGACGGCAGCGGTCTGGAAGCGCGTGGTCCTGCTGAGTACAGACCATGAGGAGTACTTCACTTCGTCCACACAAGTAGCTAGAGGGGTCCGGTTGACTACAGCAGCCTACGATAGGCTCCGCTTTACTGTCAGCTTTGTCGAGCTCATGCTCTCCAATCAGCTGTTCGAATGCACCGATCGCAGAGATATTGTCTACTCATTCGCGCCGCGGCTACAGAACCAGTGGACTCATGTGTTGGATATCGCCAACTTCATGAAGCTACGAACGGACTACGATATCAGCTTTGAGGAGCTACAGCAAGTTGTGATCAAGTTCGTCATGAATCTGCAAGGCGATTATAGGTTGCTTTATTGGTTCAGATCAGCAGATCAACATCGCACTTGCAGCTGGCAACCCTCTTGGAACGAGCTTGCTGATTCTCGCGGGCAGCCATCAGTGCTATACATCAACTTGCTCGAACCAGACCCCCTGCTTTACGCCGAGAACTTCACCTACCAAGATCTAAAACCCGACGGCCGTCTTCGCCTCTGCGCTCTACCGATTGGTTTCTGTAGCAGTCCGCAAGCATTGAAGATCGAACCGCCGCCATCGCAATGGCTCACCTCAAGTCAGGAGTACCAAGTGAAGTATGGAAGCGATCTTAGGTTCTGGTCTGTCAGTCGCGCGTTCCTACGGGAAGACTTAATCCTCGAATCGCGTCGGGTTGCTGAGCCTGGCAGCGCACAAGCTGGGGACGCAATAGTTGTCCCTTGTGGCAGCGAAAGCCCATGTATTATTCGTCGCCTGACAGAGCATACATGGCAATTCGTCAGTTATGCTCGCTGGGTCAGTGCCTCCGAAGCAAGTGCAGACAAACCAGTTTCCTATTCCTGGACCACACTGTCGAGCTGGCTCTGGGACCAGGATTGGGACATCGGCCAGTGGGAGCAACCGCGAAGGGGCTTCCGGGACTACGTTCTGGTGTGAGAGGCGCTCTTCGGACGCCGCAAATATCGCCGAAGTCGGTCTTGCTTCACTTATGCGTCGAAATGTGTGCAGTCCTCAACCAGCAAGACGCTCTTCGATGGTATCACTACAATGGACCGGTCGATCAATGCCTCCTTGGGCCTCTTCTTTTGCCGGAGTAAAGCCAAAAGAGGTTCGGCCGCCTCGCAGTTCTTTCTCAATGAGTCACTCACGACCGCTTAAGCGACTGCCTTGCCTCAGTGCAGAGGGAGCTGAAGTTTCTTCGTTGCGTACGAAATGGACTGGCTCCCCATTCAGGTTGACGTACAGTGCCGTCGGCAGTCCCTACATCGAACGTATTGCTTGCCAAGGATCAACACGCTCCGCACCAACAGCAAATCCTCTACTGCCACATACCAGACCCAACTCTTCCCAGCTAGCCACGTGTCACACCAGCATCCGATAAAACAACCCAAACCTTCCATCACGCTACTGCGGATACTGAAAAACCAACCCCGACCGTTCCGCCCTTCCGGAACCCAAACGGCCGCTAACGCTTTCTAAAGTCACGCTTGCCACGGCCCGATGCTGAGCTTACGAACCTTATTTCTTCGAACGTCTTTTTGGCTTTTCGGATCATATCTTCAGCTGTCATGTCGTACTGCAACGATCGTCTCGATCGAGGGGTTGGAGCTGCAGGTAGTGCATGCCGAGGATCGTCAGATGAACCTGTGGACCTTTGACAAGCGTGGCTCGCTTGACAATAGTCATGCCCTCCCCGAGGTCAATCCTGGTGCAAAGAAGTAATGTTGGAAGCAAGGCGTTGGGCAGAGGAGGTGTATTTCCGACATGGCTACATTGGCTGAGTAGCATGTTGCGCGAATGCAAGCACGTTATACTTCAGGTGACAAGATGATGTGGTCGGCCCCGCCCAGCGCCACCGAGCGGTAGGAATGGGATGTGCTTTCTTTGGGCGGCTGAGGATCATGCAATTTTGGGTTGGACTTCGTAAACGATGCAGTCTCACCAGGGTCTCTGGTGTGATCATCCAGATCGCCTTGGGCATGAGTGCAGGGTCATCTGCATACGAGAACTCGAAGGCTGTGAAGCATCTGCTGCGAATCTCTCTGTAACAAACATATGTCAGGTGCCGCTGAGTCGCGACGAAATACTCTGGTACAGTATCCGGCCCTGACGACGGTGTCCTCGTGCGCTGTCGACTTTACAGTTCATGTGCTGTCTGCTCCAGCAGGTGCCCAAACGAGCTCGATCGCCGCTGAACGGGAGATTCATCCCTTAGCGCCGGCTGCAGGATCGGGAGTGTCTAGGTGCTCCAAGATGATGATGAGATGATTGATGGATTATGCCCCATATTCACCTGTCAAGTACGGATAGTCGGACATCAAGGCCCTGAGAAATTGCGAAGAGCCTCTGCTGGTTCACCGGTGAAGATGCTCGAGATGACAGCTGAAGCCAGAGCTCTTAGCTCACCGGATGATAGTAGTGCCTAGACAGCCAGGTAGCCTTATAGAAGCGCCAGCGAAGAAAGCATATGCAGCATAAACGTTGAATATGCACGTCAGTGATGTGATAGTGGAGTTAAAGTTTCGCACTAGAGGTCGGGAATACCGAGTTGTCGGGAGAGGTTCTCGTGCGTGGGATCTGGTTACGTGTGTCCTTGCTTTGTGCGGCGAAAGGTGTTCCGAATCCGCCGGTGCGAGTGAGGTCGATGGAGTGGCCTGGATCACTGGGAGAGGAGCAGGGCCGAAAAGGTGATTCAAAGCAAGCAATGAATGTATGGTGACCATGGAACGGTATATAGACACTCATATTGAGGTATGTAAATGTCAAAGGTTGTACCCAAGAACACCTCTTTTGTAGCTCAGCCTCACATGATATCACTCGCAGCGATCCCAACTCTTCTGTAGACCAAATTGGATTTCGTGATGACCACATAAAGATTGAGATCCTGCCCCTGTAGAGCAAGCGCTGACTATCAAATTACCACTCAGCGATGACGATCCCGACCTGCAGTCGTACCAGCTCTGCGAGCAACGCACTCGCTCTCACTGCTCTCGCTTGAACCCGATCCAGAGCTGTCGTCATCGGACTCGTCATCACTCGAGTCCCAACTTCTCCTGGAGTGTCGACGGTAAGTACGTCTGCGAGCAGAGGTGCGGGCACCGTCCACGACCAGCGGACCAGAGCTGGGCCTTGGCGAGGAGGAAGCATTGTGACTTGATGCAGAGTTGTGCCTGCTGTGGGATGGAGCAGCGGCGTGACGGGAGGGTTGTGTTGGCTGCCTTGGACCGCTTGTCAAGGAGGAGAGTGTATGTCGTGATGAAGCGTCTGCAGATGGTGGATGTCTGTTCATATTTGGGGTCGCAGCGTGCCGAGTTGAGACGACCGGCTGCGCAGATCTGCTTAAGGAGTTCGGATGTCCCGAATACCGCATGCTAGCTTGTTGCCGATCAAGACGTCTGCTCGTGGATGACGTATGCGATGAGAAACTCTGTACTGCGGGCAATGGCACAGGGCCGGGAGCATATGTATTGCCTGGTCTCGCATGAAGTAGGGGTAGGTTGAATGCTCCGGGGGCCATTCGTGCACGGTCAGGGCTTGAAGGCGCCATCGCGAACGATCCTTGTGCCGTTCTGTGTGGCGGCGCGAGAGGCATTGTTGGACTCGTCCGTACACTTGATGTTGTCAGCTTCATGCTTGATACAGTGGAATCAGGCACCAACCGTGAGGCCATCGTCGGGTTCAACGACATGGAGTTGTCCACAGGTATGTTTCCAGGCCCTTTTGTCAACCCACAGACCATGGGCAACTTCACAAGCAGATCACTGTCCATATGCTGGTCTGGTTGCGAGAGCAGTGGTCCTTTGACCGTAACAAAGACTTCGTGGACTGACACAACCTGCTCGGTGTTGCCTCGAAGCTTCTGCCAGCCTCGCAGGCAGAATTGTCCTGAGCAGCTCATTAGTAAGAAAATCTATGGATCGAGGAATGATTGCATACTCCAAGCACCAGTCGCGTGTTCGCGACCTACGATCTGTATATAACCCGTTGTCTCTTCCGGTGGACACACCGTTGAGTTGTGCACTCGGCTGGTCTTACTGTAACGCTTGACGATGTCTTTTAGCTCCTGCCAATGACACTGGTCTGGTATCTGCAAAGCATTAATAGCTGGAGTCGACTCTGAAGAGCTTCGTACTGGATGGACCCATAGGTAGTATATTTCATCATCCACACGTCTGCTGGAGGGCCTACCGCCCCTCGATGTGGTGGAGCTATGTCGCCGAGATCTTGCATTCGAAGTCATACTGGAAAGTCAATAGCGGTAATAAGGCACTGCCTGACGCCGAAAAGGTTTGCGGTCTTGCTTATGAACGATCGAGACGTTGCAGCTGCTCTTCCCCGAGAGGCAACCAAAGAGCCTTTCAATTCTGGCTCTGATCGCCCGGCAGGGAACACCGGAGACTCGGGAGTGCGGTCCGCTAAGTGTGTACCACAAAGTAAGTCACCGTGTTGCTGAGTATCGTGTTGGGAAAGCCGGAGAATCGGGCGGCTCTGCGGGTATTAAAGCACGTGGCTGTTTCCTCCGAGAGCGATAAGTGGCGGAATGGTGCGTAGCAGCGTAGGGGACCTGGGTGTTTTGACTCTCGGGGATCGCTTGCAAAGTTCAGTCTAAGACGAACTCTGATGTCTAGCGAGTGGGAACGTGTGGAACGTTTGCTGAGCTGATCAGTGTGAACGTCAGGAAGCTGTTAAAGGCTACTGCGTAGTCCGATGGAAGGGAGCCCTCGAGCATCGAAGACATGCTTATAATCTGCCTGAGTACCTCGGCCATCAGCCGAGCACGAGTGTCTGCTTGCCACTCGCTCAGATTGTTGTGACATTTGATGCCATCATGTTTCGATGTGGCCCCGATCTAAATCCCCACAGAAGTATTCAGGAGACTAGTTCGAGAGAGGCTCGCTACCAGGCAGCCGTAGGAACAAGCCTAAGCACATAGAGACATAGCTCAACGTCCAGGATCTAGCATTTGCCGTTTCCTCGTGCAATGCAGAAAGAGTGTTCGGTAGGATCAACTTGCTGGAAAGAAATCGACAGCTAGCGCGCCACCATGAGCCACTTGCCTATGATAGACACTGTTTGTGGCCCCGCACTTAATGCAGGTCAAACTTGACCGTGGCAGAAGCTGATAGTTGCTGTGCCCACGAGAAGCTCTGCCGTTATAGAAGCATGGACCCGGCGTAGGTTTCGCATCTGACAGCGCTGGGGATCACTGACTAGACCTGCATGGCCGCGCTGCTAGCATGAACAGCTCAGTCTGTGCTGGCTGAGAGCTAGCGCAACGCGGGAGAATATAATGCTGGCTATTGGTGTAAATTTGACAGCAGTACCGCCGCGAGTTAGGATTCATAGCTGCAATCGCAGTGGCTGGTTTGGTATAAGGGTGATGCTGGTCCCGTGGCGACCTAGAAGACGTCAGTAGAGATCTGCTCTATCCGAAAATTGAGAGGGTTTAATCCTTGTAATGATATGCATATAGTGGCTGCATGTGCATGAGGAGCAGCTAGGCAAGTTTTGTTCGCCTCGAGGCTTGGGGCTCGAGGCTCGGCTAGATTCTAGCGCACGCGTGAAGCACAGCTTGTGGTCGAGTCTGGAGAACCTTCCAATACCTGGACCTACAGTCGATGCTGCGACGGACGGCACCCTACACATCAACCCTCATGCACGCCCTGCCCAGCGATCAACCCGTATTGGGTGGTGCTTTACGGAGTAAACCGACGCCGTAATTATAGGTATTTCTGGAAGTCGTCGAATTGCATTTGGAGCTTCCAGTAAGGCAATCATTGTCCCAGAAGTACCACGCAGATCTGCTTCGACCACACCGGGTTGTGGTCATGAAGCGGAGAATGTTGACTGTATGTGACTTAAAGGTCGCCGGGGAGCTTCGTTAACAACGGACAACAACAAGCATTCCTTGTCGATCGCTTTCGCCTGTCAATACTTGGGGCGTAGATGCTCTGGCGACTCGAGCGATGAATCTCGGATCTCGGTGTCGCAGATCCCAGTCCAAAAATGGTGGCAAGGAACCACGGCATGGTATCATGCATCCATCATTGGTTGATTCATCGATCGTCGGCCTGTGAACGCGTTGTGGGAAGGCAGGTAGCAAACCCCTGGGCCATGGTCAATTGTTTCGCGTCTAAGGTCCTTCGCTTGCAGCGCCGTTGGGGCGTTCAGGCAAGCATCGCGATTGCATATTGGACGAAGATCTCCTGAGATACGAGATAAATTGTTGCTGCCGTTCTCCCTTGATCCCTACGAGCTGAAGTCTCGAGTGTACTGCTCTACAGCGGGCTCGACGGGAGACAACAAATAGTACAGCATCCTAAGTTGTGGATTCAGGTTAGTGTACGATCACGAACGCTCATAGCTGCAAAAGATTGGACGCTGTGGGTGCCGCCCGATGTACCAAAAGCGGGGCAAGTATCAAGTCACCCGGTGTTGACAGTAACCGGAGACGCAATTCTTTTAGGATTATGGAAAATAAATAATCTCATCAATCACTTTTGCTTTGACTTGATATTGTGATGTCGTACATTCATGTCGCATATTATACTAAGTTATATCGTTATACAATCGTTCCTCGTGAAGTAACGCAACATCTGCCCGCAACCCCTGGGTGGTAGATCGATGTGTGTTCCTGCGACCACCCCTGGTACCAAGACCCTGTCTTCTCGTCTTTTGTGTTGCACAGCATGCTGCGACTAGATGTACCGTCTCCGGCTTCCCAGGTTTCTTTTCCCCGTAGACTTCTCATGGTTGGGCTTGCGCGCCATCGTCGTCGGGCGACCTAGCTGCCCAATCTCATTCGCGGGTCCATTGTACCGTCGATTATGTTTGTGTCATAGTGGCGTCCACAATGGGTCGCCTGTCAAACTTGGTGCCATAAATTTCTGATCTATCGCAGAGACGACCGTGCGCAAAGTCCTTTCGTTTTCGGTATGGATCACCTCCTCCCAGATGCATCTTCGCGTCGTTGAATCTGCACGTGTCTGGCCAGGCTCTCATTTGACGAACCCTACGTGACTTGCGCATCGGTTGCAATAGTACGCATTTGTCGCGAACCTGATGGCTACGCTTTGGTTTGCTGGACCCGAGGCGTTTATGCTGAGTGATCGTTGACATCTTGAGCACCGGACAATATCGAAGCTGGGTCTTCGTGGGGACGCATTGTCTGGTGATGGCGAGCTGGAGCTTGACGAAGAGGCTGATTTGATGCTCTCCTCACTTGGGCTTTTGCTCTTTCGTATCGGTATTGGATGTGCTCCACGGCCAGCATGTGTTTGTAGCTGCATGAAGGATGGAGAAGAAGCCATTGGGGCTGCTGCCGCCGGTATTCTTCCGGTTTGTGTCGAGATACGTGTTAGCGTCGATGGCTGATATGGCGTACACGTGAGTATAGGTCGTCGATGGCTGATATGGCGTACACGTGAGTATAGGTCGTCGATGAGGTCCGCTTGAAGGGCTTTCGACGTATATGTGTAGTGGCACTCAGAGTAACACAGCGAATTTCGAAAAGCAGGATATGGGCAAGACAATTATGATTGACACCAAGCGCTGCCGACACTGTGTACAAGAATCACGAAACTTGGCCGAGCGGGCAGGCCCAATAACATGAGAAAGCGAAGCACAGTCAGTAGAAACCAAGCGGGCAGGACGCGTAGCGAGTGGATGGGCGAGCATTTCGGTTCTGATGGCACGCCGCGACAGCGGTGCAAACATCAGCAAAGCAGTGACGATGAGATCGATGCACACAGAAAAACCAGATCGTGTGCAGTGAATGATGCGTTTCGGGGCCTGGGCCCTTGGAGGGCACGCTCCTCAAGCGCGATCGGGCTCTGGCACCGTCATCGAATGATCGGCGCTCTCAAGCCACGCTTCTGTGGCGCGGATCGCGAGCGATTGGTTGAGCACTGCCGCCCTTGCCTCTCATCGCTGATGACTTATCCTCGGCCACTGTTTCAGCATTTTTTCAGCATGGAAAGAATGAATCGAGCCTTGATAAACAAGCCGCACAGCCGAATTGTGGCAACATCTAGACCATTGAGAACAAGCCACATTGATGAATTGTCATGGTAAATACTAAATGTCCATAGTGCATGGTGCATCGGTGATTGAGAGAACCCTGGCCTGGCCACGAGGTGATGAGCGGGGACCTCACCTCAGCGTGGAGGGCCGAAGGTCTCTCGTTCAAGTAGGCGACTTCGAGAGTGAGAGAGCGCTGGTCAGGTTCATCGGCCACGCGTTAGAAGTCGCGAGCATCTTCATAGATAGACGGAACCCGCGGGACATGTCTCAAGATCGCTCGAGATCGCACTAATTCACTGTGTCCTTGGTCCACCTACACAGCGTGTTCGACGGCAAGACCGGGCCCGGTATACGCGTAGCTTTCGCTCATCGAGGATATCAATAATGGAGCGATAATTGCGATCGCGATGGAGCCGGACGTGCTTGCCGCGTGCAATATCCCAGTACCTGCCCGAGTAGGTACTTCGGGAGAATTTTCATAACCCTAAGGACGCTCATCGCCTGCTGCGAACCCGACTTTGATCGCGACCCATGCACCGGCACTCGTAACAATGATGCGTAAGAGACAAACGTGCCCCAAACTATACCTCGAGAAACCTCAGTCATCAATGCATCAGCGAGTTACGTGACGTTAGGAGGAAAGACAATGGTCAAGAGCAACATGCAGGGCCCCGCGGCTCGCTCCTGCCTTCGTCAGATCTCGGCGCACGTCAGCTAAGTCCCGAGCCTGTACCTTTTTCTCGGAAGAGATATCCTGCAACAACCTCACCGCACCTCACTTGATAGCGGAGTCCCTACGTCTACTGCAAGTCCCCGCGAGTGGGACACTGATTGGGCACTGTGCGCGTAGAGAGTACATTGTACACACCGCCACCACCGCCGCCTCCAAAGAGAGCACTACCCAGCTTCTTGTACCCCAGGCAATTACCAAACGCCTCCAGCGCGGGCAATTCTCAGCAATCATGGCCGGCCAGCCCAACCTGCACTCCTTCGCGAGCACAGATGCGCTAGCACCCTCGCTGCGCAAGTATATCCTTGCGGTGCAGAACAGCACCCTCCAAAGCCGCGACACCTTCCGCGTCGCGGTATCCGGCGGTTCCCTACCCGCCACACTTTCCAAAGCCCTCCTCGCAGACTCCACCAGCGACGAAGACTCCGTCCAATTCTCGAAATGGGACATTTTCTTCGCGGACGAGCGCGCCGTGCCTCTCGACCACGAGGACAGCAATTACTGCCTGCTAAAGCAGGATCTGCTGGATAAGATCCCCAGTAGTGCGGGCAAGCCGGAAGTGCACCCGATCGATGTCGGGAAGCTGGATGATACGCAGGAGATTGCGGATGATTATCAGGATACGCTGAAGGCGACGTTTGCGTCGAAGGATTCGGTCAAGCTGCCGCTTTTTGATCTGATTCTGCTTGGGTGTGGACCGGACGGGCATACTTGTTCGCTGTTTCCATCGCATCCGCTGCTAAGGGAAACGGATGCGTGGGTGGCGGCTATCGAAGATTCGCCGAAACCGCCGCCGAGGAGGATAACGCTGACGTTGCCTGTGGTGACTCACGCGACGAAAATTGCTTTCGTGGCTACTGGTGGAGGGAAGAAGAAAATTCTAAAGGAGATCTTCGAGACTGAGGAAGGTGGCAATCTACCATGTGGGCTCGTCAACAAGGGAGCCGGGCAGAAGGTCAGCTGGTTCGTGGACGATGCGGCTGTCGAGGGTGTATCTTTCCCTCGAAGAGGCAGTTTGTGAGCCAGCGTTCATGGGCTCTCTTACAGCCACTTCTGCAGCCAGAAGGTAGCTGAGCCTTGCTAGGTAACGAATGATGGACATTCATCTCGGAGACGACAGAGGGCATTATAGATGTAGACAAAACAATCGATCTTCAAATCTTCTAGCATGTCGGCCGCTCCCGCAAGGAGGACTTCGGTGGTTTAAATCTGCTGATTTGCACTCGAGACCGGGGAAAAGAAGTACTTTGATCATGCCGGTGATGGTATGCCGTGCAGTCGTGGCTGTAGCATGGACTCAAGACTCGATCGCTGGAACAAGAACATCAAGTGCGGCGTTTGCTTGATTTCATGACTCATGACTGTGAATTAGTATGGTAAGGTCTTCTATGAAACTCCCTAGAACAATGCAGCCCAATGTCACCTCTTCTGGCTTTCTCTGTTACTACAGTATGCGAGCAAGAATTTGCAGCATGTCAAGACGTATTTACAAGCTCTGGTGAAACTCTCGTCCTGCTGGAATCCGACGCCGAGCTTGATAGATACCATAGGGGCATCTTTGGCCTCATTGCCAATCTTGTCGCCTTCGATGTCATATGGCAGCACTGGCTTCGTCTCGGCAGAGCCAGTAGTGCCTCCCCTAGCAGCGCTGACGGCAGGGCGACCGTCCGCTTCGGCTTGCAGATGCTTGACATAGTCCCCGAGCTGCGCTAAGCAGTCGAGAAATGCCACCATGCCTGTGTCAAATTTGCGGTGGTTGAAGACTCTACCAATGGCGGTCTCACCGCTGCTGAAGAGGTCGAGAGGTGTCACCTTCACGGGAGGTGCTTTAGACCTGTCGTTTGTTGGCGCAGTGGCCTGCGTGCTTGTAGGGGCCTGTTGGGAGTAGTCGAACTTCTCTATCCGCGATGTGCTGCCCAGAGGTCTCAGACGATAGCCTTTGAATGAGAAGCCCAGCCTTTCGGCCACAGTTGCAAGCAGAAGGAGGGTCTGACCCCAGGCTGCGTTGATCTCAGCCCATTCCACGGTCTGATTCGGCAACCGTCCAAGTCTGAGGCCATTGATGGTCGCGAACAAGCCGTCATGGCCTATACAGAATGTGTCATTGAACACATTTGTACGCTGGAGCTTCTCGAGCTGTTGTTGATCGTGGGCATATTTCTGCTGGAGTGACTGCAGTTCGGTGGTCAGATCGTACACTTCTTTCTCATGTGCATTTCGAGATGCCCAGAATGCTTCTTCCTCGTGCTCCAGTTGTCGGCTTTCTTCCTCGAGATCTGCGAGTTCCCCTTCTAGAGCTGCCTTTTCTACTTCCAGTTCCAGTAGTTCAGCATATGTCTTCTCATCCTCGGCCTCGAGGTCCCTGATCTCCTGCTCTACTTTGTCCTTCTCATCAGAGTCATTGGTAGCAGCGGTCTGTTGCAGAGACTTCAGGAACCCTGCATATGCGTCCCTTTCTCGCGTGGCAGTGGCCAAGCGTGCCGAGAATGCCTGAAGGAGGATTGAGGTGCACTCGGTGCAGATTGGGTGGTCTATGTCCGAGTATGAAGACAATATCGAGAACAGTTTCTCGCTCTTAATGGCCTTCGCATTCATGGAATCCCCATCGGCTACTGCACCTAGTCCATCGGCAGCGCTTTGATTGGTGCCGTTGGTCTCTACCAAGGCCTTCTCGTGATCGACGACTTGTGACTGCGTGATCTCAATGAAAGACATGTCTGGAGGGGCTTGCCGCCCAGCAATTTCGACCGAAGGATGGTCATGGACATCTTGAGGCGCTGGGATCGTTCGTTTGTGTAACGGTGAGGATGCTCGATGGGCCACACGATCATAGAGCGCTTTGCGCTCAGATGGATAGTTCAGCTTTGCTGTAGGGGTCGCATTCTGCTGTGACTTTGCTGCCGCCCCTAGACGGTGGTCAGCGAGTGGTCACACTGATAGACAAGAGGAGTCTCACCGACTAAGAGATCGAACGCGGCTGGGTTGAGATCATCTAAGGAACTGTCCACCTTCAGCGGCGTTCGGCATTTTTGGCAGTACATCCTGCCAGCACACCTTTCGTGGCGACAAATCCTCGACTCCACTCGATTCGAGCATCGCTCTTGCTCAATTGGAGTGCTCTGGGTGAAATGCTGGGTTGTGACGGGTGTTTCTCAACTACAATCTGAAGTTGCGATTGAAGTTCGATGTTTCAAATGACGCATGATCTTGTGCCAAGACTTACGTGGGGCAGTGACAACGCGTGCTGATTGAGCGCGTACTTGCCCTTTTCATCGTAGTTGCATGCATGAAACTCCGCCTTCATCAGGCTCGAGATACAAATGGACAACATCGGCCACCAGCCTTATACGACAGCCGGACATGCCATGGAGCCACCTCTGAAGCGGCCTCGACTATCACTTTTTGCAGATGAAACGCCCAATGCTGATCTCGACACTGCTCGCCATCACAATGATCGATTCCTCAAAAGCCGATTCGAGGCCATCTTTCAGAAGTACGAACGCGACTTCTCTGGCATTGGCGACGAGGTAGACTTATCAACCGGAGAGATTCTGGTCAACAATGGCCATCTGGACGGACTCGACGAAGATGCCGACACTAGAAGTGAAGCTGACGAGTCGGTTGGTGAGCAATCTCCGAGATCGGTCAAGGCTGCTGTCACTCCCAGAAGATCTCGACCCATCGCAAGTGGTCGAGCCATGCTTCGTGCCATGACCGTCGCGCCAGACCGGGGAAATGCATACTTCGAGAATGGCAACGCCGGAGAAGTGATAGAAAGCATCGAAACTATTGCCGAGGCCGCCGCGAGTAAGGAAGACGTTGACGAGAATGATGTAACGACTCCCGATCTTGCCGGAGCTGGGGACACGGGTGAAGTCGACAGTGACGAGAATGGCCAAGGGGCAGATGACGACGCTGAGTCGGAAACAGACGACGAGGGCGACATTGACAACGATGATGATCAGGAGAATGTTGATCCGGAACATCTACGCGAAACTTCGGTGGAATTTGCGACTAGGCCTCTCGATCAGAGCATACAGGACCCCATCCCGGCTGCTGAGTCCGACGCGGACTCGTTGTTTGATGCGGACGACGGAAGGGAGTCAACACCAGATTCATTGTTCGAGCATGATGAGGTCGCGAGCTCTGTGACTCCGATGGACGATGGTCGTACGAGGGCAGACCTCCTCAACGATCTAGGGGAGCTCGATCACGATGCTATTATAGCACGCTTTGGTGAAGGGGTAGGGCAAGAGATACTGAGCCTGGTTGAGAAACGTGACAAAGCAGAACTGCATATCGAAAGAGCTTGGCGCATTCCGGTTCACATCGAGCAAGCGATGGACTCCGCGATTCAGCAAGACAAGCAGGAAGCCGAATCAGCACTTCTCGCAACAAGTCCTGCAACTCCAAGGCAAGGCACTTCGATATGGGGCTTAGGTCTGCAGGGCAATCGCAGACTTGAGCTCCACCAGGAGCGAACCATGCGCGTGATTCGAGCGGAATCAGAAGATCCTCTGCAAGACGGTTTTGGTGCAGGTGGCCAAGTGGAGGTACGCGTCGCTGAGATCAGCCTCGATCGCGGCAAACGTCTCCTTAATCGGGGGACCTGTCCATTCTGCAAAGAGCAGTTCTATAGCACTGGCGCGGCAATGGGACATCTACGCAACATGCTGGCTGCTGCTAGTGAGCAAGAGTCTGGTGCAGGTGTGCACACAACAGACAGTGTGAAGGCTCTGCTTGACGTCGTCGAAGACGGGTCCAACGAGCATGAGCCCGAATCCAGTTGTGGAGAAAACGACGAACTAGACGCTAGGGTCGTCTATGACAGCGTCGAGCGGGACATCGACAGCGAGGACGACTTGTTTGCCGATGCTGGCCACGTGCACAGTGACAGCGAAGAAGAGCTCGAACAAGAACAACAGTCACCTGCCGAACCCGGCCGCATCAACATGGACCCAGTGTCCCCCTTGGCAAGTCGAGCAGGAAGTTTGGAGATACCAGACAGCGATGAGCCGGAGCTGGGTCTTAGTCCTTTCGTCCCTAACATCAGTGGGCGAACGACACCTGACAGCGACGGCGCCGATCTCATGCTCCGTTTCCAAGGCTCCTCTGCTCGCCGCCGCCGAGGAAGCTCTTCATTTCGAAGGGCTGAAACGGATGCCGATGAGCTGCCCACCTCAACGCCTGCTGCGACTCCGTATCCAGCCTTCAAGGAGACAGCTGATCCGTTTGATCGTAACGGCGATCGAGATTACCGTGATCGCAATTGGAAGAACAAAAGATATCAGCAGCAGGAGCGATCGCATTTATCTCTGCGCCCTCGGAGATCCCAGAAAAGGACAACAGTAGAGGTCCTGCCACTGAGCCCAGCATCTTCTCAATCGAGGACTGCTCTGGACGTACAAGAGACCGCCACGAAACCTGGAAAGCGCACGACCAGAATAAAGAAGAAGAGCCAGCTATGCGAGTCAGAAGCCGTGCTAGCAGATAATTCCCGCGCTCCTGTACCATTTGATCAAGCTATAAGCGCCGCGACCTCGGCTGTCAGGGCAGTCTCAGAGTCTCTGACTCGTTGGGGCCAGACGCGCCAAACTATTTCCAATGGTGAGGAGACAGAAGAGCAGTACCACACACCAGAAGAGGTGCGGTGTTCGCCAGAGCCTGTCGACGCTGGCGACGACCTCCCACCTTTCCCAGATTTTGATAACACATCAGATTGCGAAGCCGACGATGGGCCGCTGGACCCCAGCGACGGCAGTCACCCCCGCGACGATAGCGAAAGAGCTTCTGTTCACGAACTCGGCGATGACGTCGACCTGAACGACCGTTTCGGCCCCGTCCGCATCTCCAGCACTCCTTCAGAAGCAGACGAGCTTGACATGCTCTTCGCCGAGAACCACGCTGAAGAAACCTCCGGCTCCGACTCAGACGCCTTCGAAGCCGTGTACCACTTCAACGTCGCGGATTTCAAAAGTCTGGTCATTATGCACGAAGTCCACGGGCACGGCCTGGAGGCCGTCGGAGAGCGAATGTCCGATCACTACCGCAGCTACCGTACACGGGTCGGTCCCTCCTGGCGAGGCATACTACCCGAAGTAGTCTGGACCGAGGAGGACGAGATGCTCCTACGGCAGCTGAGCCTGAACGACCACACTCTCATGGAGACCATCAAACGCCGCCTCCCACACTTCCGTCAATTCGACATCGGCAACCGTCTTGCCGAGTGGTGGCTGTACGAATTCTGCCACTCGCAACAATCTCACCCTCACCACCACCAGCAACAACCGAAGACCGTTGCCCCGCTCACCAAGCCTCCACACGCCCGCTCCTTACACCTCCTTCACCTCGACCAATCTCCTGGCAGCCTCGACGTCGCCCTACCTCCTACCACCTTCGCTGAGTTCTACGAGAACTCCAAGCGCAAACACCCTCCTGAACCCATCAGCCAACGCGTATGCCGCCAGCAAAATCCTCAGACCGGCGCATGGCGCGGCTGCGGCAGGATCTTTTCGCAGCGTGATGCAGTCCTGCGGCATTGGAAGGCCACCGAGAGAGCCTGCCTGAAGGAGGGCTTTGATCGGATGAAGAAGCCTGAGAACAGGAGGCGGACACGGGTAGCTGGACCCGAAGCGGAAGGTTTCGAGGAGCTTGAAGGTGGGAGGAAGAAGGGAGGCGAGGTGCAGTGCCGACAAATGAGTCCTGGGCGTCAGACGGTGGTCCGGGGCTGTGGAAAGTGGTTCAGCCAGAAGAGCACGATGTATAGGCACTGGCGGCAACGGCGCGGAAGGTACTGCAGGCCGGAGTGGTATCGGTGGCCTAGTGAGCCGGATGCTGACGAGGGACGTCCGGGAACTGCTGAGACTGGTGCTAGTGATGTCGATGAGAGGCCAGCAATGGCCAGTAGTGCTGCTGAGACCGCCAATTTGTCCGCAAGCATTTTCCTCGACGAAGAAGCCGCAAATGCTGCTCCGAAATCTCGTGGTGGACAGACGGCGGTCGTCTTTGCGGGACTGGACGTGTCGGCCATCGTGAGACCGTCAGCCGCCGCAGCAGACATATCGGGCGCTGGCAGCACTTAGCACTTGCGGCACAGAGCCATGTTTCTGTGATCTCCCCAGCTTGGTAGGCCCGATTCGGTTCGGTCAGAGCCCGCCTCAGTATACACTGAGACATACTCAACAGAATCAATCACCACCAGTTTCAGCAGCCAAGATCTCCTCGAGCTCCGCCATGCTCGCCTCTCCAACGTCACCAATCGCGGAGGAGTCAGCCGGGTCAATCCCAGCCCAGAATTTCGATAGATGTCGCATCCCACTGTCGCAGAAGATGGTTACGATGCGATGGCCGGGACCGAGGGCGAGGGCCGTGCGGAGGGCTGCGACGCCTGTATTTCCAGGATAGTCAGTAGCCATACAATGTCAGGTAGCTACGGACGATACCATCACCGGCACCAACAAAGTCCTCCTCAAACCAGAAAGGCACAGAGAGGCGAGCAAGGCGTTGACTCACAATTAACAGCACTGCTGCCCCCCACAAACCACCCTTCCCTCCAACACAACCACCGTGCCATCCTCCTCGCTTCCTCGTCCGTTACACGCACTGCATCATCGACAACGCCTGCGTCGTCGCCGACCTGCCAATTGAATGTACTCCGCGTAAGACCGATCCCTTCGATTATCGTATCGACTTGGCTGCGTCGGCGCGTCCCCTCGCGCTCGGTGGGCGAAAAGAAGATATTGTGCTTCACCTTGTTGTAAAGCCCGGAGCCAGTGGGGTCGGCGAGGACAACTCTGGGCGGACGGTGGGTCTTCTCCTTGAGGTACAACCCAACGCCAGAAATCGTCCCACCCGTGCCCGCGCCAGCGACGAAGGCGTCGATTTGACCATCCATCTGGGTGTATATCTCGGGACCTGTTGTGTGGTAGTGCGCGCGGTAGTTTGCTGGGGATTCGAATTGGTTCGCGAAATGGGCGCGGCCGGTTATGTTGATTATGATTGAATCTGACTTGGCGTCGGGATCATGTTTCGTAGAGCCGGCGTCGTCATCGTTGCCCTCGCCGCTTTGCCGCTTGAGAAGTGCCGGTATGTCGGCGAAGATTTCGACCTCTCCCCTGACTCCCTCCTCGAAAGCTTTCGTATGCCACACACTCGCCTCCTCGCTAGATTCACGAAGTGCCTCCGATCCACTATCGGTGCTGGGGTCACCCTACTGACCCTCGCACCCAACTTCTCCAACAAATCGTTCTTCTCGCGGCTCTGGTCGCTCGGCATGAAGATATGGCAAGCTACACCCAGGCTCCGTGCGAGTGTAGCGAGCGAAATACCAGTTGAGCCGACGGTGCTTCGTAGATCGTGTCCCCAGGCGCCAGTGGTGGGGTGTTAGTGGACGAAGGATGCTGCAGCGAGTGTAAGATGGAGCGAGCGACGCGGTCTTTCGGGGAGCCGCCGGGGTTGAGGAGCTCGAGTTTGGCGTAGATTGAGCACTGGGTGAGGCGGGAGAGGGTTGGGAGGAGTGTTAGGGGGGTGTTTCCTATTGTGTTGGCAAGGGAAGAGGCGGGCTGTGGTGGTGCTTGGGTTTGAGGACGAGAGCTGGAAGGCGGGGCGTTTCGAGATGGATTTCCTTTGCTGTCTTGGTGGTCATTCTTGCTGAGCAGTGCGGCCAGAGGAGTATAAGTCACGGCGAGTAGTGCCAAGGAGGCGCCAGCGATAAATGCTAGGGTTGTTCGTTGGGAAGTTGAGTCGAGCGCCATTGCCTCCACAAGAATGGACGCTGTAGTGATAGCATGAAGATGTCCTTGTCGAGGGGATTTCAGATAGCGACTCTGGGCGGAAGACGCGGTCTTGAGTGTCTACTGTCCAGGTGGTCTGGAGATCATAATGTCAAGCATTTATATGTGCGGGCTTATTCGGAGCTTAGATCAGACCGGTTGACAACTGCTTGACTGGAGAAGGAACGCGATTCATGGTGGTCGTTCATCGAATCTGACGAGCGGCAGACGAGCATGCAATTCATGAAGCAAAGTGACGTAGAAGTTGCTGAAAGATTGTATTCAAGTTGTAATGTGGCTAATCACATGCCGAAGTTCTTCTTCCTGGCAGAATCAAGTCGTCCTGCCAGGCGCTCCTCCGTCGAACCCTGCGCCCTCAATCTTCCGGCTGTGAGAATATACCGATCCGGACTCTGTGGAACTGTGGCAATTTCGGAATGACGACCGCCATCAATGCCATGAAGTTGACGGTGAAGTAAGTCAAGTCATAATGGGTGTAATGGGTGCTGAGGAGGAATAACACAATGGGCACTGAGAGTAGAAACTTCTTCGCTGGCGTGTATTGATCCCCATTGTCGATCTGCTCCCACATGTTGAGGTTATCATAGGCTCCCGCGTTGAATTCGAAGGGGATGCCACGGACGTAGTGGAACATGAGGTATGAGCCAGCCATGTAGGTGATGTTGGTCAACGTCCAGGATACTTCTTGTGTCATTCCGGGCATCACATCGAACAGGACTTTCAGTAACAGGATCAGGACTGGATGTATTGTCCAGGCACCTGTCTCGTTGTCAGCTTCTGCATGAGAAGGCGAGCCTGGGGAGCCTACCTTTTGCATTGACCATTGTGAGTTCAGATTCGGCAGCGCCGATTGATCTGCCAGTTGTTCCTGCGACTCCGGTGGCTCCTGGTATATTATACTGCTAGAACGACGCCGTCGGCCAGTCTTGGTTGTGCTCATGTTTCCCGGCTCGTACGAGGTGGACTCAGAAGATGGGTCTTTCGTATCGGCTTGGAAAGAGATGGTGCGCTGGAGGGTGACGGAGGACATGGATTCTTGAGATGTCAAAGAGAGGATGCTGGGTGGTTGTCAATGAAACCGAATTGCTGATTATATTCAGGCCGAGACGAACCCACTGTGGCAGCTATTTGCGAGCTGGTCGCGTGGCTGTAGAATGTGGTAGCCTGCAGGCGGCGAAGAAAAGAAGGCGAATGCTGGTTCCGAAGGTGGATGAAGAATATGACGGAGACAATTGTATCACTGGACGGTCGTTAATGTCAATGGTGCAGCCTATCTAATGGGGGTCTATGTTGAGGTCTGCCGAGTGAATGAGTGAGACACTTCTGGCGGGCTGCCACATCCCAGGAACCTGAACCGACATCACGTCAAGCTGCATGACACGAGCTTAGGGTTAGGGCTGGGATCCTCGACTTAAACATGACATGACTTCGAGGGGGACTCGCACTCCAATATTCTGATGCGTCCTCGAAGGTTCTTGACTATGAACTATCTACCTGTCACTTGAGAGTAGCCATGGTGAGCGATAGTGATGGCGGGTCAAATGATGACTCACGCACAGCAAATGTCGCTGCGCAAGCAAGTTCTCATGCCAGTGCCAAATCCTCTGCCTCGAACTCACCTTTGAAACCAAAGCGCAAGAGAGCCCGCAAACGCGAGAAGAAGCGGCTGGCGAAGTTGGCTCTGTCAGCAGGTGCCACTCTCTCCGAGTCTGCTGCTTATCTTGATCCCTCTGCCGCTACTAACGTAGATGATCCTTCCGCAAAAGATACGCCCCAAGACAGCCCACAATCTGCCAACATGGCTTCAAGTTTTGGGAAGAACCGCTTAGCATCAGGTTTTGCGCCGCGTCAGACTGCAGTAGACAACACTGCGACGATTGTAGCGCAAGTACAAGTACCCAACAACAACACCTCCACAGACTCACCGAGTAACAACGAACCCATCGAGATCTCGTCCTCGGACGAATCTTCCTCAGTGTCGGATAACGAGGATGGCGGCATGATTGTCAACATTGACGCCGCCAAACCAAAGATGTTGCAGAGTCGCCAGGCACAAATTCAGGGCGAGCATGTCAACACAGCCATTCCTCCGCCACCTCCACTGTCTCAAGCGCCTCCACCTCCGCCACCACCTCAGTCATCTGGTTTGAGGCTAGAAGATCTCGATAACGACGAGCTGGAGGACCAGATCCGGTATACCCTCTTCCACCTCGAACGCGACCAGATAGACCTCAATCGCCCCGTTACGTGCTTGACATGCCTCGAGCAAGGTCACATGTCCGACCAGTGCCCTGAGAATGATTGCGAGCACTGTAGTCTAGATGGGCACTCTTCCAAAAGATGTCAAAAGGTCGCTCGCTGCTCCAGATGTCGTCAGCCTGGTCACCAATTGGCTGAATGCATATCTGACCTCAGGGTTACGACTGTGCCCTGCGATATATGTAATAATCTGTCTCACGTCGAAGCGGATTGCAATCAACGCTTTTTCCCAAAGTCAGAACTGAGTTCTACAGCAGGAGGACCGGTGCGTCTGTGGGTCTCATGCTGCATCTGCGCCTCGAAGTCACACCTCGTAGGAGATTGTCCAGAGGCAGACCGAGCTGCCGCTGCAAGATGGTCCCTGAAATCCCTCAAGCCGGGTCAGTATGTCAACCGAAGTCTCGAAACAGGTATGCAGACACTAGAGTTCGATGCTGCCAACAGAAATATGAGACCGCCTGGGTTGCAGATACGGGGCCAGTCTGACGTTCGTCATGCTGTGTACAGCGGTGAATCGTCCGAAGATGGAGAGTTCATACGTCCAACGGTGAAGGCACCTGGAGCCACCACAAGACGTGTACCCGATTTTCAGTTCGGGCCGACACGCGAACAGCCACGATTTGGAGACCTACCAAACAATGGCGATGCTCGAGGGCGGTCATCGTGGTACGCCACGGACTCTTTTGGCGCACGCCGTTCTCGATCACCGAAGAATGCTGCCAGCGATCGTTACCGGCCAGGACTTGACAGACAGCGGTCGCCTCGAAGATTCGATTCTGGATATCAGAACAGACCACCATCTCCACCTCGAAGAGGTCCCCCTCCACCTGCTTACGACTCCTACAATTCGTACCGACCCGACGATCGCTCGTACCCTCCCTCTTACCACAACAGCGGCTACAACAGCAGGCCCGCCTCACCAGACCGGGACCAGCCACAGTGGCCGACCATGACCTTGCCAACCAGGAAAGGCTCAAATCCAAACCTCAACCCGCTTGCTAGTAGGGTCTCGGCCCCAAACTCGAATTCGAATGCCTCGTCAGCTGGTCCTTCTAAGAAGAAAAAGAAGACCCGAGCAAAATCACAGAAATTCGATAATGCTGGCTAGCTCGTCTGGACATGGTCTAAACCACCGAGCATGCCGCCGAGCATCTAAAAGGGTGTGCTGTAAACATGAACGCGTCCCAAACACGACAATTAGCAGCAATGTCCCACTATCTCGGGGATAGGTGAGCAGTAGCTGCCAACCGCAGGCGCAAAGCTACAGAGGTGAAGAGGACGCAGATAGAGAAAGACCACCAGTGATGGTGAGGCATGTTCGCGGGACCCGAAATTGAGCACCGACTCGAGAAATGAGGTGTGCATATTGCAGACAAGATCTCGCTGGGAACAACCCACGGTGGTCTAGGAGTTCGCAAATGCGCTCCTGCCGGGAGGAGGGCGACTGACACACGTCCGGAGACGACAGTGGGCCAAACCAACAGGATACATGTAGCGGAAGCAAGACTCCAGCTTTGGAGGCAGGCATTTGCTATGTGGTAGAGTTTCTTGCCAACGTGGAAGGGCTGGCAGGGAAATCGCCTAGCAGTGTCAGGTAGCCTTGTAAGCTCCTACGCCTGTCGCTTGCCTTGCCTTCGTAACCATCGATATGTTGCCAGCACAATTCTCTTGATCTGCGTAGAAGCACGCGAACAGTCCCTGGAGATGGCCAGAGGTCAACTGTGCAGGATTTCTCCTGCACTTTGCCTGTGCCAAGATCTAGGTGGAGCGGAAAGTCTAAACGAACGCATCGCGTTCGCTCTTACCTAGACAGCCACCTGTGATATTGAGTACCTTCGCAACTTGATCTATAATACGACCGGCCGCTCATTTCACTTCATCTCGCAGGCCGCTCCTTACCCACGAGGTTGGCGGTGTTGGTCGACATACTGTGAAGTCACGCTGCTGCCGAAACGTCTCTGACTCGAGGAACGTCTCTGCGAATCTGCTACAGCAGAGCTGTTCGCCACCACCATTGTGACTCCATCGAAACTACATATACATGTGGACCGCAAAATCTGCTCGAACACCATCCGTGAACACAAGCATTTCAGCAGCATGGTGTCAACGGCAAACACATCAATATCGTGGTCAGGGTGTGGCTTCGGCCACCTCTCCTTGGACACTGTCCCCTCGTGCGAAGATCCTAGTTCGATTCTGGGTGCTGCTACGTCTTCTTTCTCTTTTTTCTGCGCTTTTGAGAGTAGGTTGTGTTGACCTGCTACGACGGATTATTCACTATACCTACTGCCGTGGGTGACTGGCTCTCACAAATTTATATATAGTCGCATCTCTCGAGATCTGCTCAGCGAACTGAATCAGAAGAATACCTTCAACAGATAATTTTCAGCAGCATGGCACCAATGGCAAACACATCGAGAGGCAGGGCTGTGGCTACGGGCCACGTCAGGGTAAAATCCTCGTTTGGAGATCCTAGTTCGATTCTGGGTGCTGCTACTCTCATTGCTTTTTGCATTTCTGGGGAGTGTCCCAGTATTCACAGCTTCGACGAACTGACAACGACTCCGAACAACAGTCTACTGAGTACAAAACAGCATTGACCCCAACAAATGCACATCACAGGCCGCAACGTGCCCCCGCAACTACTCGAATCCGCTCACCAACGAACCAAGCCAGCACCAACCACTCGTACCTCACCCCGGAAGCCGGCTCTCCTTTCCGAGCCTAGCATCCAATCGGGTTCCCGTTCCCATCCTTCAGCTCAACCCAAATATACCCGGACTGTGGCGTCCCATAACCGCCACACTCATACTACATCGCCAATAGGCCAAAGCGTCAGCTCGCGGTACAAGCACAGTAACTCGACAGTCATATCCATCATCATGAGTCTGAGACAAGAACCCCACAGAGGCGGACAGAAAGCATCAAACGAAGTAAGGCAGGATAGGAGAAAGGGGCTTTTCCCAACAGAAGCACGTACCTTTTTAAAGGTGCAGCCAGAGTCATTATCACACCTCTGAGCGCCACGGATGGCACCGGCGCAGTAGCCGTCCTTGAGGCAGGAGGCCATGACGGTCGTGCCGGAGAGGAGGGCGACGAGGGCGGTGGCGGAGATTTTCATGATGTTGCTTTAGAGAATGGGGTTGGTGATGTATTTGTGGTGAAGGCCTGTTGTCTGGCTGGCTGAGTTTGATTTTTGAGTCGAATGCTTTTGGCTTTGCTGGTGGAAAGTTGCGGTTCAGAGAAGGAGATGGCTGAGGAGGTATTTATACACCAGCTGCCTACGCCTGCTCACACTGGAGGGTGCTTGCGCGCCGATGACATGCCGTCTCGATTCAGACGTATCCGACAACAAGCTCGATGCCTTGGATTCAGCAGGACAGGGGAGTTTCTCTCTGGTGAGCTTGATGCAAGTTCATGAAGCCGGATAAAATCGCATCCTCGAAGCGGAGGATCGAGAAGGGTAATAGACACACGCAAGAGACACTGCCGACGAGCCTGAGGCGCACAGTCACCTTTTGTGAGGACCGCTCTTGTGCTCCAGGGGAGTGTCCATGACAATCCCCGGACCACAAGAAGACCGGACTCGACATAAGAACAGTTTGACTTCTGCAGCCCCGTGCAACTGACGTCTATCTACGGATGATTGCTTGATGTCAGCACTGTGATCTGACAGCGCGTCGATGATGTCTTGCGGTTGACAGCCACCTCAGCACAGTCCTCCGCGTACATTAGGAGTAGACGGGGAGATCGGAGCATCTCCGGGTTTCGGGACGGGCGAAGACATTCAGCATTAGCCAGCAATCCGTGACACAAGTGCAATGTGGGGAATACCTGGGAAACAAATGGTGGTCCGTGCACCTTATATCCCATGGTTGCGTGCCCGGCTACAGGGATGCTGGGCTCTTGGGAGATCCGGGTCAGAAACCTGTAGAGCGATGCTCAGATTGACCGCTGCTGAAAGGAGTGCTAGAAGGATTACATTGCGCGCTGCGATTTTTGTCTGGGACTGAGCCTGGGAAAGGAGTCAATATGTCGACGATGTGAGGATAGCTACGGTCAGTGTTGGTTAGATCAAGCAGCTCAATCGAAGTATCACATCTTGGGCGATCAAAAACGTCGAGTTGTACGTAAGGAGCAACAAGCATGACTTACCACATCCCTGCAGGCCCCAGCTATGATCTCCAGTAGTGAGTGGAGCCACTATCTGTTGAGCCTCACCCCGCGGGGATCGGGACATCGCCGGGCTATTCAGAATAGTCCCCTGTGCATTCGAGCGCGTCGCCCGGCTAAAAGACGTATCAGCAGCGTAGCGGTTTTGCACCTACGAGCTTTCGCCCCGTCGGAGCCTCGAGATTGATGTAAACTGGTATGGGTGCGGTAGCTTTTCATGGAGAGACGTATCGCACGCACTGCAATTCGTGAATACGGATGCTAGTGTATACAATGACTGTCAGCTCGAACTGAGAACTTGGTACCCAACTGGAAAGGAGCGAGCTCAATGCAAGCATTCCTCCGTGGAGCTCCAAACCCATTGACAACGGGGAGGGCGGACTGTGTGCTGAGACGCCACAGGAGTCCTTGAAAGCCAGACTGCAGGAGAAGCCTATGGATTGCGTGACCGATCCCATTTCAGCTCTTTCAGGGGCACATCCTTATGTTCGCCATCCTTGTTGATAGTGATAACCCCTTCATCGCTGGTGGCGATCAGCCGCCAGTACTGATCGATCGACATTGTAGTTCTCAAATCGACGGGAATGCTGCTCTCGCCACCCCCGAGAGTGGCTCTCATGTACTTGGATATAATTAGCGGGACCATCAACAAGCACGGAAACTTCTATGCTGTGGACGTACCGTGGTATGCTGTTCTGTCGAACAAGTTTCGCATCCAGGGCCAGATGAGAGCGGCTCGTGGATGCACGTCCTAAGCCTGGCGTTGTATGTGACTTTGCGGATGTCATGCGTCTTACGGCTCGCCTCCTTGCGCAATCTGCTGACCAAAGCCTCAAGACAGAGCTTGAAAACGCGCAGCGGATGCTCATGGATCGTCCGGTCATCCATGATCTGCAACAGATCGTCAATATTAAAGCCAGTAGTAAACTTCCATATTCCGTGAACATCCATGACCGGCACTGCATAATCGTCAGAGATGATAAGATGTTGCAAGGCAGGGAAGGCGAGCGGCACAGCTGGGAAGAGCCTTTCGCCGAGCATCCAATAGTTCTCTTTGATGTACGGGTCGATAAAGTCGTCATACACTGGCATGGGGTAGTTGCGGATGTGCAGCGTCCTCAGACGACTCCATAGTGGCGCTGATATATCCGGAAAGCTACCAAACTCATCCACAGCGCAATCGAACGTGACTTTGTCGAAGAAGAGTGGCAATGCCTCTTGACGGATTTCTCGACATAGCTGCAAGATTGACAGCGCGTTCGACTTGGGCGTTATGTGATTGTTCGTGTACCTTGAGATAATCTCGGCAGGGATGCGTCTAACGAGGATCTTTTCGTCTGAGATGATGTTTAAAGCGCAGCGTCCGACACCAAAATTTTGTCTTCGAAGACAAAGGCCCAAATTAGTAGCCGGACTTCGGCAGGAAAGACGTCGACGAAGGCGAGACCTCTGACGGATGGGATTGATTCTGGCATGGTTTCAACGTGCAGCTGATCACGCGGTATTGTGCATCGGATTGACCATTGGATGTTTGGTCAGTCGAAAGGTGCAACGAAGGCAGCCGGAGAATCAATTTTGCGAAGTCAGGAGGTTCCAAAATTGCAGGCAAGCGATGCTGTCACTGCACAAGGCAGTAGCAAGGTAACCGCCAAGACCCATTCCGCAATGCGCTTTCCGTGAACCAGTTTAGATCCAGCAGGCAGTCACTGGACGACTGTCACAGTGGTGGCGATTGCGCACGATCGAGCATCCCTTACAACGCGGCGAGATGGTTGCACTTTAACGTGCTTAGATCGATTAGATGCATGTTTGCCAGGCAGGAGTCAATGGGCTTTCTGAGCTAGTCATTGAGCCAATGCATTGCCATATTGTCGTAATGAATGGTTCCGGCGCACTCAAGAGCTTAGCACCCATCATAGTGCTCCACAAGCTTCGATAGGTCGGAAAGCGTGGACGAATTCCAAGTATGTTGCACGTCAATAAGTGCTTCTGTTCTCTGACTGAGCGTTAAATCACAGGTCAAGCCAGTCTAGGCGCATAGCGAATGCATATCGGACTGCTGTCCATAGCCATCAGATCCGCAAAAGAGCACCTCGTGCTCCTTGCCTCATCCGCAGTCCGATCACGCAAGCCAGCCAGGCGAAACTCCGTCCCGTCATCAGAGGTGATGTTCTTCTCGCCGGTCACCACATTGACACGATAGGTCAAGAACCGGACCTCATCCGGCTGTACAGCGCGTGTGCCACGCAGCAGATTCAAATCAATGTAGCTGTCGCCAAATTCCTGCAAATTAACAGGACCAAATGCGGTCTGGCTTCTGGGCAGATCTATTCGCCCCTGTATATGCACCCCTGGCCGCCAGCAGCCAGCATACTTCTCGATCGTCTCTCTCAGAGCCTCGCCGATAAGGTACGACGACTGGTCAAAGAAAGTATTGATATAAGTCTGATGCTCAATCAGCTGCAACAGCCGCGTCCTCAGCTTCGGGTTCCGCACAAGGTTCTCAAAGGTGCCATAACCGCGTAAACTCGCCGCATGAACGTCGGGAAGAATGACACGCAACGTCGAGAGCTTCGGAAATCGCGCAAGCAAGTGCTCGGTTGACTCAAGCAAGCCATCTTGCCGTGAAGTCTGCCTTATAACAACGTGGCGTCTGCTCACTGTGTCGAAGAAAGGGTGCCCAATGGGAATGTTGATTAGTTCATTGAAGTCGAAGTAGTGCGTGCCGCCTTGCTTGAGTAGTGACAGTGACTCCTCGCGGCAGAGACGGCAGGTACGTGTGATGGCGGTGGCCAGGGCGAAGGTACCAGGTTGCTGGCCGCGACCGTCTGTCATTGTGCATTCACAGGCTCCGTCATCTAGGTGGCAGTGACTCGGGATCAGGCCAAGTGAGCCTTTGGAGCTCAAGTGTGCGACCGGGTAGTGCCATATGACGCGGAAATCATGGAAGACTGTTCTATAGATCGCGGCTCGAATTTCGAAAGGTAGACTGAGTAGGCTAGCGCCAGATCTGACCACGCCAACAGCCTCCGATGGCGCCAGCATAAAGTAATTGGCGTGCTACTGCTACGGTCTGCCTTGACTCTCGTGGCACGTCAGACAAGGTTCGTTGATGACGTGAAGCAGGGCAATATCTACCCAAGTACGTCGAAGGACCTGTCTGACAGGGGGTTCCTTATTCCAGCTAAGGCAAGTCACCTTCCCAAAACAGACTTCCATCTGGTCAGCAACACACCACAACGCCACGGGGGAGATTTTCGCACTTGTAGCTTTTCGCCCGCCGTACAACCTTCGAGTCGCGTCTTCGGGCGTGCCTATGATCGCGTCAAAACACCGGCACTCACACTTTGGCAGCAATGAACACGCTACGACGGTACTGACACCACCCAACCCGCCCGAGCACACAATCTTCGAAACCATGCCAGCTCAGCGGAACGACTATCCCCGCCTCTCCCCCAGAACCCTCTCCATCCCCGCCTCGCGCGTCCGCAAATCCTGGAAACCCCTCCCCACCAACACGCAAGACCGCATCAAGACCCTCCTCCTCGCCATACAGTCCGAGCCACTCGCCTCGCTACAAGACGAAGGACCGGCTCACAAGAGGCGCCGCGGAAATGCTACCTGGAAACTACCCTCTACGGTGGAAGACGATGACTACACCACCGCGACCACCAAACTTATCACGAATTTGACCAAGGCGGTTCCGAAAATGACGTTCCCTCCACCACGATCCTCCTCGGCCCGCAACAGCCGCAAAACCTCGTCAATAGCCCAACAGCAACCCTCAGACATCGACTTCTCCCTAGAAGCAACCCTCAACCGCACTCAAACCCTCCAGCACCAACTTACACAAGCAACACAATCCGCAAAGCTGCTGCGCATGCAGATCCGGCGTGAGGAGGCTGACCTCAGACGCGATCGGGCGGAGCTGAGCACGTTGGAGACGAACTCGCGTGCAGCGGAGACGGAGGGGCGGAGGCAGGAGCGTGAGGGACGTGTTCACCCACTCGCTCGCGATGTCGACGACGAGGAGAGCAAGGCAGAAAATACGGATGACGACAACGATGAAGGGATTCACGCACAAGCGAACACAGCGCGGTCACGCACGAAAGATGCGATCGATGGGTCGGAACTATTGTTGGGGAGCGAGGAGGTCGAAGCGGACGCAGACCTACAAGCTCTGACGAAAGGACTCCGCACCCACCTAGCGAGCATGCGCACCAACACGCAGAGTCTGGGCCGTGTGCGCAAAGAGCTGCGACGGGCGAAGCGCGAGGTCGTTTTGTGGGGCTTGAGAGAGGGTGTCGCCGTCTGACAAGGCAAGGCAAGGCAAGGGGAGCTAAAGTGAAGAGGAAATGGGAGAGTCGTAATTGGTGTGGCCAAAGGAAGACTTGTTCAAAGGGCTTGACAAGCGAGTCTCGACAAGTGGTCACGAGAAACTACTGTCCATAGGGGCTGACGATGATGCCGTTGCGCGTGGTCAAGACAGCAGAACTAAGTACAATTTCTGATCAGCATCAAGCTCCGCCGCTGTACACTAAGACGACTGTGGTATCTTGCTCCCCAAAAGCCGTGTCCAGATGCAAGACAAAAGCAAACATTATCCAGTCGAGGCGTGCCCTGTGCCATCACGGCGCTCAAAAGCAGATTGGCCCGTGCCTCTATCAATCGTGTGGCAACTGTGGACGTTTGCCGGGACGTTCTCTTTACCACTTGACATCAAATTCTCAAACCATTACCAACGATAATGTTCACATGCACGCAAATGTTCCTTGATCACGACGCCCGTCGTGGGAACTCACCCGGCATGTGCAGGTCGCTGATTGTGCTCACGCTCTTAGCTGTAGGCTGCTTCCCGAATGCTGGCCTGCTGCTGCTGTACTCCGTGGGCGCCGTGTCCTGAGTGCTGACAGTCGACAGATCGTTGTTCGAGCTCGCAGTCGGGGCAAAGCTAGATGCGCCTGCATTACCAGACGATCTTGCAGTGTTAATGCCACTGGTTTCGGTGACGACGGGGATCGGGGCAGACGAGGTGCCGTACTCTGGGACAGCACTTGCGCCATCCATCTGGCGCTCGACGTTATCGATGTTTTCGACAATGGGGCGGTCATTCTTTTCGGCATAGTGGTGTGCAACACCAGCACCGACGGCGGCACCACCTGCACCTGCCGCAATAGGAGCCATCCAGTCGCCGTATTGCGATTGATTGCCTGGGATGGCGCCGACTGAAGTTGGGACCACATTAGGATGAACACCTGGAGTGTAGTGCTGTCCAGCTGGAGCACCTGAGATCGGACCTGGCTGAGGAAGCTCAGGGTGCCTCTCCTCAGTATTGCTGAATGGAATGGCACTGCCTGGCAGGGTAGCTGCATTGGCTATTGCGTCTCGATCGCGGTCCGAGAGATTGCCCTCACTACTCGGCGAAACCGGTGCTTGTAAGCCTCGCTGCACGTTGAGATCAGATGGGAAGCGCCCACCTGGTGACGGTCGCTGTGCCGGAGGTCGCCAGCCTGCCTCAGATCGTGCATCCTCTGCGAGGAGTCCCGCACCCAAGCCCTCTGCTACTGAATTGCCTCGAATCGATTGTTCTCCAGCGAATGCCTGTCGGTCAGCTTCATCATCTTCCATGGCGTCGGCCGAGCTTGTGATGCTGGGCGCCTTCATGCTGCTGCCTGAGAAAGTGCGTGCATGAGAGCGGCGGACAAAGTCGTTGCGTGCCTCTCCAGTCTTTTCTGTCAGCTCCTTCAGGTCGGAAAACCACGCCTGCATGGTGTCGTATGTCTCAGCCCGGAAGACCCAAGAATGACCGCGATGCATAGAACCGCTCTGGCGTCCCTTGAGCATGAACTTGTGAGATGATGAACCCGGCTCTGATTGGGAACCCAGCTTCTGTTCGGGCAAGTATAGCGACATGACAGGCGACTGGGTCGACAAGCGATCCGCAGATTTGAATTCATGTAGGTGGGTTGGAGACAGGATGTACCTAGACTCGTTAGAGCAGGAATAGGAGACAAGGAAATAGACTTACCATCCAGGAGTATAGTTCTTGAGATACTTGCTCTTCCGCTCCAGCATGCCACTTCTGACCTCTAGAGCAGCAGGGTGATCTTTGCCGGGATAGGTGATGTGCTCGATGTTGCGAACAGGGTTCCTAGGATCAACCATTTGGTTGTTGTTGGTAACGAAGGTGTCCCACTCCATGTCCTTAGCGATGGTCAACGGACCCTCACGAAGCTTCTCAGCTGTGTCGTACGAAGCATCAGCCTCTCGTCGCATAATTCCTGCTAGAACGGTGTATGCTTTCTGGATCTCGCCAACGACAATCGACTCTAGTTCACGACCAGAGGCTTCCAGGTTCAGGTACGCCTGTGATCTGTCAGTATGATCCAGCCGTGAGGATGTTCCAGACTTACGCGGTGCAGATAGTTCTCCTCTTCGATCTGCTTGTTCAGCTGACGCTCGACACCCAATTTGATGATATACGGATCGCCTTTCCCAGATGTCGCACCAGCATCGTGATCGACCTGGCCCAGTGCCTCCTGATAGGCCTTCACAGCTCGTTTGGTCACATCCTGCTCCTTGTCGACAGAGTTCTTGAAGTCGCCAGAGAGGCCTTTGATCTCCTTGATCTTCTGCTGTAGATCGCTTCGCAGACCAGTCAACTGGATGATGACTTCGTTCTCGAGGTCTCTAGCTTTGTTCGACTCAGCGGCGGCCTGCTTGTGGAAATCGCCTAGTATTATGTTGGCATCGCCGAGTCCGCCACTTGTCAAGAAGTTGGAGGGTATCGTGGTGTTGTTGATGACGTTGGACGCTGACAGCAACGTCTTCGCTCTGACTTCGTAGGACTTGTGCAGGTCGCGGAAGTAGTTGATTAAATCCTTGAGCACTTTTCGCCAGGCTATGAACTGTTAGCTGAGAACGATTTATAATGATATTTGGAGCGTATCATACCTTGAAATCTGGTCGCAAGAAGCTCTGTGGGGTTACCGGACGTGGGAATAGGACAATAGAAAGCGCTATTGCTCTCTTCCGTTTCGTACTTCTCCTTCTCGCCCAGCTTCATGCTGCGCACGGAGCCAGCGTAACTGCTCTTGCGGCTTCCACTCCTGTTCAATGCACTGCCACGAAGCGAGGCCTTCTTCTTCAGCGTACCACTGCGAGACGGTGTGGTCTTGGACAATTGTGAGGCACTCCGCTGCAAGCCGGACCGTTCGGTACCAGGCACAGACGCCAGGTCGTCGTGGAAGCCCTCATTTTGTGAGAGGGCGGAGACTGGACGAGGAGCGCCTGCTGCGCCGTTCTCGAGACCGGTCGCTCCGGGCGCAGCGGAGCCAGTGTACGATACAGGTCGAGAGCCCGATTGCAGGTAGGGTGGTTGTGAAGTTCGGTCGAGTTCAGTGACTGGAGCGTAGATGCCCGATGCAGGAGTTTGCGGCCGGGACATATTGGAAGTTGCTATTTGGTGCCGGGCCGCTATGTGGCAGGTACGGGTGTGAGGATAAGATATTGGTGATTTTGCGGGACACTATCGCACTACGCACATGCTCGCTCAGCTGTGATATCCGACACCAAAGTAGCTAGTGCGTCTGATGCTCTGGATAGAGATACAGACAAAGAAAAGCAGCCTGGTGACTGTGTGAGGAGCCTACTGCAAGCTCCAACAACAGGTGAGCAAGGTAGCTGAGCCGAGCAGCAGCAGGTGTCGTGTGAAGAGAGTTGTGAAGAGGTTGTCAAGGTGGTTCAGGCGGTGCGCTGTCCCGATGAAGCAGGGGAATAACAAGATCTACGGAGCACAAGAGTGCATGACGTCGGCCCTATTGATTTTCCCCATCATCTCATCTTATTTCTCCTCCTAATCTGCCACAGACAACTCGACTCCTCGAATCCAGTCGGCATTGTCGGCAGTGAGCTTGAGAGTTTCTGCTTTTTACTTTCAGCTAGTTGCCGTTGCCAAATGCTCTGCCAGGAATCTGTTCTGCAGTAGTAGTCAGCTGTAGCAGGCAGGACCGGGCTGGACCTCGATAGGTGGGATGCAACCCCAGGATTCGAGGCGCGCCTCTGCCGGCCACGGCGGATCTGCCTCGAGTCTTCGTGTTCATCATGACTGCTACTGCTACGGAAATGCTAACACTGGCAATAATTCTGGGCGGCACACCGTTCCTTAGCGATCATCGCGGTCCAATCTTGCGTTGGTCATACCTGAGCCATGTTGCATAAGCCCAGACCTAGAGCTCGTTAAGTTATCGGTCACCTGCACACTATGCATGCGCGGCGGTATACTACGGTGAGGCACCTTCATAGCTCGAGCTTTGACGTCGTTGCACAACTTTGACATGTGCTTCAACAGCAGCTCTCAAGGTGAAATATAACAGCAATGGCAGGCTGGGTGCAATTTTCAGATTATCGTGCGAGGGTCTCTCATCTCCCACACGTGTAGTTCAGCCGATGGCTTATGAAGACACACCGCATGCACTCGAGTCGAGCTAAGCTAGTCAGAGCTCTGCTGACTACGACGCCGTGATAAGGCATCGAGTCGATTCAAGCGTGCCCACCGGCTCCTGAGGCGCCATCCGTGCTCCCGAGGACTGCCTTGGCATCGCCCTGCTGACTACATACCTTGTACTTGCCATACCATATGTGGGTGCCCGATGCACGTATTGATATATGAGTCGAGCATTTTGGCCTCTCTATTCGCAACAAAGTCAAAAGGAAATCGACGAGCGCGACATCATCCTGTGCAAGTTCGTTGAAGTCATGCAGATGCCTCGAATTTGTGAGTGCTACGTGTACATGTTCTGCGAAACCATGCAGTATTGAGGGCCCTCTCGTCACCTCATAGTGCGCTCGTCTCGATACCTGCAGCCTTCTTACGCTCGTAGTAAGGTGGCTGGACCTCGATACCGTAGTTATCCTTCAATCTCTGAGCTCTCCGCTCCTCATAGCCCTCTCCGTAGAAGCCTAGGAACATCAGTCAGTAACCACAGCCCAGCAGGTCGATCAGGCAATTCGTACCTCGACCTTCTCCAATCTCATTGATCAATTCCTGGTATGGTCGCCTATACCGCCGTCTATGCACCTCCTTGTACTCAATCCGCTCCTCCGCCGACATGCCTATCGAAAAGACCCGACCCTGTGCTACGGTCAAGACCCCAAAGACGGCCGCTCCGAACAATCCCCTGCCAAGGACGGCGGGAAAGGTGCGTTCTGCCTTGCGTCAGATTACAAATCCTCCATGACAATGAATGAAGGACATACTCTTCAGCCCAAGCAGAGCACCTGCAGAGAAACCACCCGCAACTGCACTCCAGTGGTCGTCTTTCTGCCGCAGGTTCGCCGTCGCTGTTCGTGTGAACGCATATACTGCTCCAGCACCAGCTAGAAAGCAGTCAGTATGTGTGTCGATCCAAGCCAGTGGTGCTGGTGTCTCACCTGCCCACGCCGTTGTGCTGCCGAATGTTGTAAACACCCCAAACGCGCCCAACTGCCTCCTCGCCAGGGTGGTCTGGACAGTCGCAATAAAAAGCCCTGCAGTACCCGTCCTGAGAGATGTGCTCCATGTCTTCGCAATAGCGTCCTTTGGCTCGTAGGTGGGCTCGTCGTCGGGCGGCTCGCCCATCTCTACAGGGTCGGCCATAGCGTCTCCGAAGCCGCTAACGGAGTGACGATGGGCTTAGGTCATGAGATGTGAGGTTAACAACCCGCTATGGGCAGTAGCAGAATGCCGTGGGCGCCGCTCAGAACGTGTAGATGGGTCGATTGATCTCAACGGTAAATGATGAAGCTCCGAGTTCAATGCTGCGGGATTGGTTCTCCGAGCTTGGCTGACCTGGAGATAGAGGACTTAGGGTCGGCTGAGTGACGAAGCATGAGCAGTGGCGGCGCTTGAATCACCGGCGCAGTCCATCAGTGCAAGGCAAATGCTGCCCAGGCATTCACCTCGACGACAACATGTCTACAGCATAGCTCTTTTGCTTGTGCACACCGGAGTGGCGACCGGCAGCGTTGTGTTTTGTACATTACATTCTTCGAACCATTCTCACACTCGGGTCCCTAGCTAGACTTCGCCTTCCAAGAACGTCGTAATTTCGCTGCCTGTACCTCACTTGTGGTCTTATTCTAGCCTGCTGTCGCTTCTATTTAGGAAGCGACCATTGATCAGTCTTCATTCGGCCCTGTAGCTAGACATAGCTCTTTCCCGTCCGAGTCCACGAGGATCTGTTGTCAACAGAGCCTACGCTCATCCGATCAATTGCTTAGATCTGCATATGGCTGGAGTTCAGGCGCATATGAAGTCGTTCTATCCGTTGCATGGTTCAGGTATGCTCATAGGATCAACGGGAAGCCTTCAGCTCTAATGATGGTCACAGGACGATGCTCACCTGCACTACTCGAAGACCTCACCCTCCATAGCCCTGCCTTTGTCCGTCGAATACAGCCAGGATACGACATCCTGCGTGACACTCCGATCAACTTTACTCAGGGTCCCGGACCTCTCAGCGCTTTCCTGCATCCACAAACCTGCCGTCATGAGTTCCTACTGAAACCGCGGCAGAGCCTATTACCAGCAGTGGATGAGCGACCCAACGCGGAAACCACTTGGAGTTTGGCAGCAATTTGTGGGAGATGCCGGATACATCTGCATCTGAAGCTAGACTATTCCCACGACTGGCAACAGGGCCCGTGTCCGAATGCCGAATATCCTTTGCACCACTTCATTCGAGCAGCATGGCGGGAAGGCGCAGAGACGAGGCTTTGGGAGCAGACCATGCTTGGGAGTGCGGCAGACATAGTCGTCTATCAGTGCTCCGCTCCATCCTGTTCAGCCATTCTGACAGCTCGGTACACGCCTCAGCAGCTGAGTGATGACATGATGAGAACACTCACCGACCAAGAATTGCTGAAGCAGCGAACCGACGCGGCTTTCGCGGCCAACCCCGGGAATACACAAGGTCTAAGGGCACCCAGCGTCATTGATGTTCTGAGTGATCTGAGCATATACCTCTCCGACTCATCCAATACCAGTCAACAAAAGAAAAGACAGATTGGGATGACTAATCGCCGTTTCATCGTTCGCTTCGGTCCAGGTGGCGACGCCTGTAAGGATCTGCTGGAATTCCTACGGTTCAGACGTGATGAGGTGAACGGGTGCTGGCACGTACCTGACCCTATAACTGATGCGGTCCCTGTACAGAGTCCTGTGGGCATGTTCCTGGACGATGTCCAGCACGAACTCCTGGCTCTAATGATGGGCCGTCCAGCAGAGGAGATAGCAGCGTGGAAACAAGTGAACACAAGCGGAGTTGTTGTCACAACTGCTGCTAAGGAGATGCAACGACTGTTGTCTGCGCAGGACTACGACACCGTCTTGTTCCACCGAGGCAAGCAACACGACCCAGCAGCAAGACCGAAGGCTTTCATTGGCTTGGGTATCGTGCCCGATGCAGCCGACCATCTCATCCGATATGCTTACCAGCGTCAAATTGCCCACGATCCGCCCAACATACCTATATACTTCGAAGCTTTGCGCGATGTTGCACTTGAGCGGCGGAGCGAAATACTACAGACTGAGGTCGGAGTCGAAGAATCTGTTGGTCGCTTTACTGCCTCTGCGCTAGAACAAGCACATACAGCCTTCGGCATCGGGCGACAAGATACTGTTGAAGATGAGACTCTGATCGGCATGTTCCATTCCAGACTGATGGACATGCCATCTCAGGAGACCGAATTGCGGCATCATCTACGAATTATTGGATCGTTTCGCGATAGCCACAAGATATCGGCAGTTGCGAACAACAGTAAGTTCAATCCCTTATTCTTCGCACTTGCACTGACCTCGAATCCAGCCATGGACACGCATGAGCAGGCGCTTCAATTTCTCGGCGCAGATGCAAGTGTGTCTGACGATCATATTCCTGCATTGTACGCGGTCAAAGTAAGCACAAACTCTCTTGTCTAGGAGCATTTTGTCGCTGTTGCTACAGAAACATACCTTTGTTGCACTGAATTTCTGCTGATGCAGAAGCCTTAGATTGCCGAAAGCAGTATTTTCACCGAGCAAGCCAGAAGGCAGTGCGTTTGATTGCAAACAACAGAAATAGCAGACTTTTAAGACGTTGGATGGATGCTGGCTACGTTGGAGACCTCAGCATGGATGCAGCAGAGGGTTACAAGGCGCTGAGCATCGACGACCGCCAGATTGACGACGAGTCCGTGCTTGCCGCGTTCATCGCAGCCACCGCCGATGCGTCCGAACAAGATGAATTCTGGCGGAAATGCCTCGAAGCGATTGCCCTGGAACGAGATAGCGCAACCCTCAAAGAGTACCTTCAAGGAATCACGTCCAGTACGAATGACGACCTTGGCTCCTCCACGCAACCTGTCGGCCTCGAGAACATCGGTAACACTTGCTACTTGAACAGCTTGCTGCAATTTCTCTTCACTTTGGTCGAGCTAAGACAGATTGTCCTAGATTTTGACCAATACAAAATGGAGGTGACGGAGGAGAATGTCAACAAGAAACAAGTCGGACAGCGGAAGATCAGCAAACGCGAGGTGCAAGCAGCCCAAGAGTTCGTCATAACTCTTGGTAAACTGTTCCAAGGCATGATACAGACGCCTAAGTCGACAATAAGGCCAGAGAAGGAGCTTGCACGGTTGACACTCGAGACCGAGAAGGCGAAGGAAGCACTGCGGCGACGGTCAACAATTAAGACTGATCGTCCAGACCTCAGCAACTTGGTCACGCCACCTGTACCAGCTTTGAATGCGTCGGAAGAGTCTTCAGCCGTCCCTCGCGAAGAGAGAGAAGGTGCTCCGCCGCCTAAGATGCCGGAAGCATCAGATGTCAGTATGGGCGACAGCACTCTGTCCGATATTGTTCAGACTCCTCCCAGCAGCAATTCTAGTGAGGCCACGCTCGTATCTCGCCCAACAACGCCTGACAGCTTCGTCGTTGAGCCTGAGTCTATTGAGAAACAGAGCGAGCTTCTGAATAACAAGGAAAACTTCTCACCCACAAAAACAGATATTTCGCCGAAACATGGCGATGTCGAGATGGTACACCCGGAGCCGTTACGCCCACAGTCTCCATCCAAAGTCAATGCCCAGGCAGGTGATCTTGCACAACACGAAGAGAATGTACAAGAGCCCATGCAATTCGCGCCGCCACCTGGAAAGCCTCCGCCAGTCCCGCCTCGCAGACCACTCGAGCCAAAAACCGACACACTGGAAGAGTATGCACGGCAACAAGATGTCAACGAAGTACTGGGACATTGCTTGTTCCAATTCTCATACGCTATTCAAGGGACTGGCACAGAGGCGTCCGGGGAACAGAAGGACAAGGTCCATGATATGTTCTTCGGCCAGTACGCGCGCCACACTGTTCGCGAAAACGAGCAGAAAGAATCTGTTGTGGTGGAGCCCTTCAATGCCGCCTTGGCCAGAATATCGCACAAGCCAAAGGATGTCTACGAAGCCCTTGAGTATGAATACGATCTAGCGGAACGCGAAGGCGCTTCGAAAGAGTACACATCAATAACGCGACTGCCACCAGTATTCAGTATTCTTCTGAGTCGACTGGTCTGGGACAAAGATGCGCAGCGAGCTGTGAAGCTTGACGACCATGTTGAACTGCCAGAAACCATCTTTCTGGACCGATTTCTCGAGGCAGAGCCCGATTCAGACCTCATGCAGCGCAGACGGCGAGCATGGTCAATGAAAGAAGAGCTGATACTCCTGAAGCAACGTCGAAGTCATCTGGAAGAGAAAGTGGCTAACGGCCGCGACATACCAACTGTGTTCACCGAAGCCAGAGCTGCTATCGAGTGCTTGCAAAGCAATTTGGATTTCGTCGGTCCGGAGGACAATCTGGAGGAGTTTGCAAGCAATCTGGGCACTACCGCGACTCTCCTTGGTGCTATTGGCGAAGACCTCGCTGCAGAGTCCTCCGCAGTCAACGATCGAATACAGCATCTCGAGCAGCAGCTGAAGGAGTTGTACGTCGATATGCGAAAGCACCCCTACCGGCTACATGCGGTCTTCTTCCACCGGGGCCTCGCCACAAGTGGCCACTACTGGGTTTACATCTACGACCACAAGCAGGAGCGCTGGCTCAAGTATAACGACGAGCGCGTGGACGTTGTGGGCAATCTGCAAGAGATCTTCGCTAAGACTGCAGGAGGAAGTCCCACGGCGCCTTACTTTCTGGTGTACATCGATGCCACCAAGCTCGATCTTGTCGAGACCGTCAAACGAGATATCGTTCACGACGAAGTGGACACAGCTGGCGCCGCTCTCACGGAAATTGAAGGCTGGCGGATGGAAGACGTTCAGCAGCATGGGCAGCCTCAAAGTCAAATACAGGCCCTGCCGCCGCCCGCGATCGGTCAGGAAATGGTTCAGATCAATGGCGCGGGCTCCAGCACCAATTGGAGGAATGCCGATCCCCGTGATCTCCCGGAATCGGCTACCTGGGATGACAGCCAACTTACTAGAAACAAGCCGGTTAACTGGAGCCAATAGGGAGGGCTTGATACATCGACTGGAGCTGACGAGAATCAATGTGGACAGGTTGTAGATGTGACGATGGAGGACTTGGAGAAGGCTGGGTGGTTGAAACGAGGCGAGTGAGCTGGGCAGGGCTCGGAGTACATATCGCTGAAGCGGAGCAAAGACCATGTTAGGCTCGAATGAGAGTCAGCACGTTCGATCGCAGCTATTCTCGTGGACTTTGTACGTGATTGCTCCCATACGGCGTGCGAGTAATTGCTATGGAAGCCCGTTGCACTGCGGGGAAGTAGCGGTGGGTGAGGATCGTCGAGAGTACAACGAAATCTTGGCGGTGATGTGGTGCGTTGCGGAACAGATGAAAGCCTATCTCAGGAAGGTCACCTACCGTATCTGGACACCATACAAATTTTCGCTCCTCCTCCCCAAGCTCAGACTTGACTGCACCAAGTTTCCCCCATGTCAAAAGCGAGGGAGTAGCACAACAATCGGGCGCCGAATATCTTCGAGGTCGGGGAGGGAGACAGAAGTGCAGCGTAAAGATCGTTTTACAACATCCTGGCACTCTCGCGTGACCGATAGAAGTCTTATAAGAGAAGCCAGCCTGCCGGGTCAAGCCCCCTCGCACTGCCTAGGGTCTCCCCCTCGCGACTGATAGAACTTGCGTTGGGGCAGGTGGGTTGCCTCTTTGGGATATCCCAGTAACGACGTGTCTACGAGCTGTGAGTCTCTACTTGTTCGTTCGAAAACATGGATACCGACCATGATCACTCTTGACATTGTTCCTCGAGCTTTCTGTATCTTAGAGTGGGCGCGCAAATAGGGGTCTTGATATTGCGTTACGTCGGCCACCCCCGCTGCCCTTGTGCCAAGATCTCGACATCGTTCTTCCTTTGTCTTCTGATGTCCTCGACAGCTGTCCTTGCTCACCCAACACAAATTCACCTCTCCAGTCCTGCTTCGAAATTGCTCAAGAGCCATCCTATTCGCACCAGTTGCCAGCCTGCGCCCAATTCTCTGCTCCAGTGAAGAGAAACAACTGTCTATCTAGCTACTTCATCTTCTACCGACGGCCAGCACAATGGACCTCCCCCAAATCCCGCTCCCAAACCCGCCACCCCTGATTCATCCAAAACCGTTTACACCCACAGGCTACGCCGCCTACGGCACCTGCATCACCTCTCCTCTCCCTCCCACGCTCCAATCCTACCCCTCCACCAGCAGCAATGGCACCGTTCCCCAACCCCGCTACCCAATCCACCAACCACAACCTGAACCCGCAAACTTCAACACCGCCCTCAAAACACCATCAATCTCCCCATTGATCAACAACTACGCCCACTCCTCCTCCCCCGGTACTGTCGTGCCGCAAATGTCAATGTTCAGCACGTTTCCCCGACGCCCTCCACCTGGTAAATCCACGAACGACTGGACGATCAGGATAACCCACCTCGAACGCCACCCCTACACCTCCCAAACATTCACCCCCCTCGGCCTTTCTCCCAATGACCCATCGACATACTACCTGGTCGTCTCCGCCCCAACCCTTCCCAACGCCACAATCTCAGGCGTGCGCAACCCGCCGGACCTCTCGCGGCTTGAGGCATTTGTAGCACGCGGCGACCAGGCAGTGACGTACGCGCCGGGGACGTGGCATGCGCCGATGATCGTGGTGGGCGAGAGGAGGGTGGATTTCGTGGTGGTGCAGTTTGCGAATGGGGTGGGTGGGGATGATTGTGAGATTGTTGAGTTGGGTGGTGGGGGTATGGAGGTCAATATTGAGGGAGCGAGTGGTTTGGGAAATAACGGAAGAAAGTCGAAGTTGTGAGCTTGGTACACGGAGATCAGTGTACCAAGCGATAGGGTGATAGTGCTGGCAGCTTCGTTCCCGCGAGAACGTCTACGATGGGGATTATCTCATATGGGCAGCCAGGTGATCTGATTGTCTACGAAGCACTGTCATTCAGCGTCGAACGGTCGCCTGTTCTGTCATTCGATGCCTTATTCGACCGAAGCTCTGCGAGAGACTCGTCTGCAGTATGACCAGCCAACATTGCTGGATTCAAGGCTCAACCATCGACGCCGCGCGCTGCTCGTTGCCATCTACCGACTGCCTCGGCCATGTTACTGAGGTTTGAGTTCTGGCTAGATCAACGGTTTGGATGCCCTGCTTACAGGTGACGCCTCATGGCGCTCAATTCTGCCCGACGATCAGATCGTATGTCGCCCTCATAATCTTCACTGTCCGAATCGTCGTCGTCCGATTCCTCGTCGTCCACATCCTCGCCGTCCGAATCGTCGTACGGATCTTTGTTGTTCGAGTCCTCGTCATCCGAGTCCTCAATGTTCGAGTCCTCGTCATCCGAGTCCTCATTGTTCGAGTCCTCCTCGTTCGAGTCCTCCTCGTCCGACTCCTCATCGTCCGAGTCCTCATCGTCCGAGTCCTCATCGTCGACGTCCTCACTTTCCGTGTTCTCATCGTCCGAGTCTCCGTCGTCCGCACCAGCATCCAAATTCTCATCGTCCGAGTCTTCGTCCTCCGGATCCTGGTTGTCTAGGTCCTGAGCATCGCGATTCGGGATGTTCGAATCATCAACCTCCAATCCCTCACCGCCTAAGTCACCACCCTCCGGTCCCTGGTCGTCCGGGGTATCTTTGACTGGACTGACTTCGTCGGGAGTCTCTCCGTCTGCAGTCTTCTTGTCTGCAGGACGACCGCTGATGATTGTACCGGTACGCCAGTCGACTTTCAAGACCTGCGACAACGTCAGTGCTGTAGGTTATACCGGAACAAAGGGTGCTCACAAATTGGGAAGCTGTACCCGCGGAGACGTTGAGATGAAGAATGATGTCCAGATCTGGCCTGGTGTTCGCGACGGGTCTGATGTCGTCCCACCATTTGTAGGGGGTATGTCGGAGCTCGAAGACGGCGCGAGCAAGCTCATCATCTTGGGTGAATTGGGTGGAGCTCAAGACTAGAGTGTACTCTGGCTCTGTCGTACAAGGTGGAGTTCTTGTAGGCTCGGGAAGTGATGAGGCCTAATCAGTGGAGAGAATCTGTGGACTACCACGCTGCCGAAATCCTGCATATATGATGGGGTGCCTTTCCAAGATTGGATGCATCCGAGATCGAGCATTACGAGCCGAAGAAAGACAGGCATGGCTTCACTGCGCGTAAGCTTGCTCGTCGTCAGAATTCCTGGAAGATTCTCCAGGCTGTACGCAGTGTCGCATGGCCAGGAGTGACCGTGTTTTGGCAGCAGGACCTCGCAATGGTCACAGTACGCCAGCAGCAGGCCGGAGCCATCAAAGAGCTGCTCGTACACCACAAGGCGGACCTCCTTTGGCAGGTCGAGGAATCGAAAAGGCTGCATTTCGACCGACATCCTGTGATCTGTCGGGGCAGAGAACCAGGTACTCGAGTTGATTGATGTAATAGGGTTTTTGGCTGCGAAGAAGGAAGTGGACGATGATTGGAAGAGATCTAGGTGCTGACTGCAGATTTCGAAGTCACAAAAGAAAGGTAAATATTCACAGTCGTGGCGCAACTTCACTTGGTCATAGATGACGCCTGTGAGATTTCGTCAACTGACGGTGCAAAGACACTGGCCTTGAAACGACGCCGGAGACAGGTGAGGTTGAGAGGGAGGCGAAGCTGTGAGATCGGAACATACAGGTGAGGGTAGGCCATGGAGGGATTCTGGGGTAATGGAATTCGTGTTTGTGTGAGTACCTACTAGTGTGTTTGTTTGAGACGGGCAGGAGCAAGACCTGACGGAGTCCAATGCGCTGCTCCTTGAGGCCTGACAATTCTGGTTCTACCTACGTGCGAGAATTGCAGCCCGATCGTGGGCATTCGGCCATCATTCCGCAGATACGGATAGGACCTGTCACGACTTACTCGCAGTACCAGATGTGATGCTTGACACTGCTTGCTCGCAACCTCACAGATCGACGAACCACTGGACCACTGGCCTGTGTCTATGGATTGCTCGAGACAGCGACAAAAAACCTCTCTTCTCAAGTTTATTGCCTGCGATGCTGTGGTAGGGAGTCGGCGCTAGGTGTAGCGAAGCGTCTACCTAGGACGCCATTGCCGACGGTCGTTCAGCATGCATCAGCTACGTCCATACTGTTTCGAACCTCGGTCGTCTGGATCCTCTACGCCCCAATGTGCGGCCTTTGGGCTGCCTCGTTGTCTCAGTCATTACTGATTGACCTCTATTCGGATACGAGAATACGGTCGATGATGGAGCCGGTACGCCAGTCAATCTTGACGATCTGCCGTGGTCATCAGAACGCAATTACGTCGATATTTTCGTGGGAGACTTACAACATTCGACCGTGGGTCCTCTTTTGGGATGAAAGCCGTATAGGCAGCGATCTGGAGGTCTGATTTAGTACCTGGAATGGCCGAGCCACAGTGCCAAGGTAGTAGATCACGCATGAATTCGACGATCTTGTCTGCGAGCTTGTCATCGGTGGTGGACAGGAAACCCGCATACATCGGTACGATGAGGTGGAGCGTCTGTAATTGCGCCAGGGAGGACAAAAGCTCGTGCAATTTCTCCCTGATCTGAGGCCGAGTGAAACCATCGACGGGATCTTGGAGGACCACGGTCTTAACATGCTTCATGACACGCTGAAGATACGTTGGCGGACTGAAGAAGGATTGGCATCCAAAATGGAGAGTCACAAGCGCTGAGAAGACAGGATCAGCTCGGTGCGCGTGAGCTTGCTAGCCATCAGAATTCCTGGAAGACTCTCCGTGCCGTACACGATACTGGTATCTAATGCTTGATTTGTGGCATCGTCTTGAATGCGGAACTTTCTCAGTTGATCGCGGCATTCTGAACAGTCGTCATCCATCAACACGGAGCCAGCGAAGAGATGTTCGTACACGACGAGGCGAACTTCTTTTGGAAGGTCGAGGAACCGAAAAGGCTGTATGTCGGTCGGCATTCTGAACTCAGTGATGGACCAGCTGCCGTGTGGGACCTAATGGGTATGAATGGATTGACGACAGCGAACGAGGAAGTGGGTGGTGGCTTATGAGAGGGGTCCTATCGTGAGTGCAGATGTTGATGTCAAAAGTAAAAATAGAGGGAAGCAAACGTTCACGGCGCGACTTCACTTTGTCCCCTGGCGCCCACAAATGATGGTCACCTGACGCTCCTACGGCACTGGTATGAGGTTTTGATCTCGGTACACGGCATGGAAAGCACATGTCATTGAGACAAAGCGGATGAGGTTTTTGCCATCATGAGAGTGTCCATCAGTGCAGAAGGATCAGAAGCAGAAGCCGATATCCCTTATGAAGCCCATCCGAAGCCTCGCGATGGACCGTCCTCAGTGCTCGATCTGTGCTTCAGGTGTTGACCTGCTGAAGCTTTTGGTCGCGGCACGACCTGCGACTGCCGATCACCCTTTCTCGTCCTTGATAATGCTTGCTGCTCCGTGCATACAATCTCCCTCAACTGCTCTGCCAGCTCAGCATACAGTCTACAGCTTGCTGAGAGGCCACCTATGACGATGTGTTCACGATAAGAAATCCGGTAGGACCCTCACTTCAGAGTCGATTTGGTACGGAGGTGGAAGTCGCTTATTGTTCGCCGCCAGTTCAGTAGGTTCAAGCAGCCTTACTCATAGATCGCTCGCCCGAGGCGGTTCGGGATGGCGGCTGATAATGGCCTGCGTACGGAAGTCGGCCTTTGCGATCTGAAGATGCTTGTCAATGATTGCCTTGCGCGAGAAGGGGAAACAGCAAGATCTTACATGTCCTGGGTGTCCGAGGAAGTGGCAATAGAGGAGTATCTCGATTTCTGGTCTGGAACTCGCTATAGCGAAAAGGTCCGGGCTGTCGTCCATTGCCCATTCGATGACGTCCCTTACTGCCTCCTCGTTGCTGATGTACGGCGGCCGCAAGATTGGGTTAATTACGGTGATCATCAGTGTGTGTAGGTCCGGATAACTCGCATGATCGAATCGATCAAGGTACCAATCCTCTATGTGAACAATCTTGACATGCTTCAGATCTGATGGGATGCGGTCCAGAGTTTCCTCGAAACAGCAAGAACCGATATCGAGAGACACCCATTGCTGCAAAGCAGACATCGCTTCGGCGTGTATGAGCTTGTTCGTCGCGAGAATCCCAAGAAGAGCTGGAGTGCTCTTAGACCTTCCCCATCCTCGAGCCTCGAGGTACTCGTGGGAACGACGAGCATCCTGACGTGGACCAGTATCTTCATCGATTATTTTGCAGATATCTTCACAAAATCCAACCTGCAGCACATAGCCTGCGAAAAGGTGTTCGTAGACCACAAGGCGAACCTCCTTTGGAAGGTCGAGAAACCGGAAGGGCTTCACGTCTGCCGACATCTCGAGGTGGGCGATTGAGTTGGTGTGCGAATTAATACGACGTCCGAGCAGATGGCTGCAAGAGAGGTTTGAACGACGGTCGAAGGACGTTTCATGAAGATGAACATTTTGAAGCGGGGAGAAGTTGTAAGACTACCTCTGATTATTTATGCCGCAACTTCACCTGTCAAGGTCGTCACGAGAAGTGACGTAAGGAGTCGCCGTCACCTAAGGCTGTGGTTGCACAGGCAACAAAGGGAGCTCAAGTGAAGTCAGGGTGGACCTCACCAAATGTCGATTGAGGTAGAGGTGGAGGCACGAAGATCTTCAATTGCAGATGCGTCAGAGGTAGAGTGAAGTGAGGGTGTCGTTTGCAAAGGCGAGAACGCATTTGTCCACAGCGCTGCTTGCCTACCGAAACACGAAAATGTCGGGGGGGGGGGGGGGGGGCGTCCGATGGTGCTATCATAAACCTGGGTTTGGGTTGCAGTCACTGCTGGTCGCTATAGAGGGTTGTCAAGCCAAGTCGCCGACGCAGATACAACAGCGTGTTCCCCCTGAAAACCGCAAATCTGGGTCATGGCAGGTGAGAAAAGTGTGGTCATTTGTGTCTGCCATGATTGCCATACCAGGGGGCGCGGATGACGTCCTGGCGAGGCAGAAACGTCCTCGCAGACGCCTGATAAGGCGACTGACTCCTTAGATCTTCATTCACCAGTGGGTTGGTCTGCGCAAAGACAGGCATCTGCTTCTTCCCCTGATAGATCGTCCGTACTTAATTCGTCCGGGCACGGCCAGGAGTAATCCTGAGTACTAGTGGCCATCTGGTATCAATTGGTCCCATTCAAAATGTTCTGGTCCAGCTTCTCGACCTTCCTTCTGCACCTTCTTTTTCCTTTCAGGTAGCGAGTGTCGGCTTATATTCGCTCTCCTCCCATAATCAACCTCGAAGAACTAGTCCGCAGGGTCAGCACGTCAGTGAAAGAAGTAGGAACCTTTGTGATAGCTCACCTTGCACCCCCTCCGCCGCAGCAGGTCCGGCTCGTAGTCGAAAAGGTCATCGACCAGGACTATGAGCATGTGCACGACGACTCGCAACTCGGGCCGTCGCTGTGTGAGGTCGTCAAGACACCACCTCAGCTCTGGACGCCAGACTTTGATGACAACCATTGCTTCTGATGCCAAAGTGCGATCAGTCCACGCATGTCTCTTCAATTGGATTGCCGGGCCCATAATGTGTGCCGTGCGAAACCCCTGCAAGAGCACAGCAACGTCGCCTTCGTACCTGGGTAGATAAAAACTGATGAGGACGCTGCGAATATGGCTCCGATATTCCGCTGGGATCCTCGGGATCAGACATTTTCCTTCTTTGAGACCTACAGATAGCAGAACACTCCGCCCGTATACAGGAAGCGCCTCGTCTCGAACAGTCTTGCTGACCAACAGCACGCCTGGGAATCTGTCTCGAAAGCCCTTCTCTCGATCGTTGTCGATTTGCAAAGACTCATACAGGTCGCGGCCGTACTCGTCACTGGCGGGCGCGGCTTCGTCCGAGGCTGCGGTTTTGTCGTCGATGGAAAGCTCTCTGTCGAACAGTATTGAACCGCGGAATGAATGGTCGTAGATGATCAAGCGCAGTTCTGCCGGCAAACCAAGCAGGCCCATCGTAGTTGTGTTCATCTTGGGTGTCCGTGGAGCCATTCGCTAAGGAGGTGATGCCTGATATCGTTTTGGACGGCGCATGTGAACGACAGCACGTACGGGAACGAACACCGAAATGCGTTTTGATAGAGGACAGTGTCCTCGAGCAAAGTCCACGCAGCGGCTGAAGTCGTGATCATACGCTTGGTCTCAGCTTTGGACCGGAGTCGTACCGAAATCGTGCAAAGTTCTCCCTACGCAGTCTGAAAACCTGACTTTATAGCAGCGAAACCTTCTGCGACGTCAATCGTCTCATCATGGAGATGCGAATACAGCACAAGGCTCAACACCATCGTCGACGGCCGATCCCTTCGAAAACGACCTTTCTCTCGGTGCCCCAAAACTGAAGGATGAGCTTTCGAGAGGAACGAGCGCCTGAGCCGCTGTGCTGACCGATCTGCGTTTCTCAGGATCTGGTATCGTCGTGGCGGATGATATTCTGTCAAGAGCATCTTGCGCTGCCATTGCCTTCTTGAGAACTGCCACCACCCTATCAAAACAACAGCGGTGATTGTGGTGGTCAGAACAGCGTACAGCCATATCCACTTCGACACAACCGTGTCTGTCGAGGTGCTTGGTATGAACTGGAAGAGGTTACTCCCAAAACAGGTGGCGATGAATGTACCGGGCAGAAAGACCAAAGTCACCCAGGCGATGATTCTCATATCTGCACTATCCCTCCGAGTGAGCTTTGCGATTTGCTTCGAGTCCTCTGCAATTTTGTTCATTGCTTGGTTGTGCTGCAAGCTAGTTGTTGCGATGTTCATCGTGATAGAGTTATCGCGTTGTCCTATCAAGCTGTACACAGTTTGCACTTGCGCCTTGGTGCGGGCGTCGAGGACACCAGATAGCGCATTCGCGCCGGCAATCAGTTGCTCGAGATAGTCGATTCTGCCTTGAACTGTATCCATAAATTGTGGATCCTGCTCGCTTCCCGGGGCCTCGACCGTAGCCCGCATTGCTTTGATGAGATCGAGGGCCTTCTGGCTCGTTTCAAAGGCCATGTCGCAGAATGACAATGTCCCGGTCACGCCAGTCAACTTTCTTGTGATGGAGTGGAAATCGAGCGTCCTCAGTCTATTCTGAACATCCCTGTCGAGTCGTCTCTGGCGTTGTGGATCTTGGCTGAAGCCATGCCTCATCCCGGTTTCGTACTCAATGTCTTCTATGCCAGCTGCTCGATTCTCCAGAAGCACGGCAAAGAAGTGCACACGGAGCTCAAGCAGAAATAGTGGAACAAGCATTGGATCCCCGATTAGCTGCTTGGACTGTTGCAAGCAGGTCACCAGCTTCTGCACCTCGCGCTCCTGCATCCCATTGATCAGGCCCAGCGTACTTCTACTCTCCGGATCATAGGTGAGAGCGATGCAGAAGTTCCAATCACGGGATCGTGCGCCTCGCATCAAGACACCAGCTGGGCCAGTCGTTGACTTGAAGGGAACACTCAAAGGTAGACTGCTCAACATCATCCGAAGGAGCTCTGCTGGCATGTTCCATTGCGTTCGAATTGCTTCAAACGTGTTCTTGGAAAAAGGAAGCGGGAGGATCTTCGCATCAGATTCGTGCTCTTCCGGAGACCCGATAATGAGTCTCAATGACGACCTTGCCTCAGCTTGCTGGGAAGTATGACTGCCTGCTGAGTCCTGAAGCAAACTGACAATTTGGTGCTCGTCAACATCCCGCTCCGTGTACGTGACTGAACCGTCAGGATGCTCGACGAGTTCGATGTACCTGTTGCCATCGCGGGGTTGGAACTTTGTAGGATCGCTAAGTAGCTGACTGTAGTAAAAGTCGAACATCTTACACCGCAAGGTAGATTTGCTTGTTTGCGAGGCGCATTTCGCAAGGCAGGATGATGGCAACGAGGTAGACGCGGAGGCTACTCGGGTTTTGAGAAGTTTCTGTCTTCCGTAGCGTGGTTCTGAACGCTGGTCTGAGCCATTGTGATGCCCAAGCCGGTAAGGCTGCAGGTTCTATCGGTTGCAGGAGGGGCGCCCAGTCGGTATCTAGAGAACTTTGGTGCCATATGCAGGAACTTTGGATTGCATGCAGCCGAGCAGCACCTAAGAGGATGCTGGAGGCTAATGCACATCGGCCACATGGCGGATTCAGCAACGTGCCTCTTCACTATGATGACATTCGCAGAAGTCTTAAAATTGGGAGAGAAAGTAGAGAACGCGTCGCCATCGATGATCGTGGGGGAGGATGGAGATGTCGAAAGAATTCTTTTGGGTGAGCTACCGCGGCTTCCAAAGCAACCAATCCCATACCCTGATCATCCCGGAAGGAGCGATCCGCTAAAAGATCAAGCCAGGATATGTTCGCAGTTGTTCTGCAGTTCTCAGGCTGGATGCGTTGCATGCTTGAGCAGGAGTTCGGGCACTCCCAACATCGCTCGGTGTGCGCTGATTTATGACGATAATTGTGACAGGCGGATGCTGCACGTTCGAGCGGCCTCACTCACTCAGAACCATCCGCAGCATAGCCAAGAAGCCTTCTCGCATCTTTAGCACCTCTTCAACATCAGGCTTTACAGGTTCGCCGGCTCTTGCGCGAAGTCTGTCTTGTGTCTTCTGCCGCCGCCGCCTTTCCGCCTGAATGGGATCGAGGTCGTCATCCGCCTCTTCATCACTGCTGTCTTCTGCGTCATCTTCGTCTGAGATGCGCATGTCTGCCAGGTCGGACTGGTAACATTTTGTTAGTTGGGTTCTCGAAAGGAGAGTCGCGAAAAGAGAACATAGGGCAGCCACAGGGCCGGGATCAACATACCTCATGCAGGCCAAAGTCGCTACTCTTAAAAGCACCTCCTGGCAGACCCTGATCGCCTCCTGATGTACCCTCAGCAGCCATCTTCTGTCTCGTCTTATCAGAATGCCACTTTTTCCTGTCCTCTTGCCATTTGATGAGCGAGTCGATCTCGACTATGCATTTCTCTTTGTCCACTTGGCCCATATCCAATGCGCCTTGGAAGATTGCGTTCATGTCCAATTTTCCGCCCGTAGGTCCTGTACGTAGAAAGTCGAGAATTCCTTCAATCCAGCCCATTAATGCACCGAATAGGCCGTTATCGTGTGTGTGAACTTCGTGGATGAATTTGTACAGGTTGTGCTCATGACGGGCGCAGACGTCGATGAACATCTGGACTGTCTGGTTGGGGTCGGCAGCGACGTCCTGTCGCTGCGCAGATTCGATGGTTTTGATGACATCGTCGGCAAATACCGCAAAGTCTGTGATACTACTGTAGACGTTCGCTGACTTGTACACCCGTACAAGCGGCTCGTAGAAGATGGTGAAAAGATCTCTGAAAAGCTTGAGTGTGGTGGGTTCTTCTATCATATTGGCCATCATTGCCTTGTCGCGCTGTCTGGTCATCAGCTTCAGCAGCTGCTTCAGACGAGAGAACAGTTCAGCGCCTTCCCGGAGCTCCTGGTCGGTGTTCTCGACGGCACTATTCCATGCCACATAAGCATTGAATACGGTGCCAATCTGCTGGTGGTTTAGCTCAGGTGTGAGCAGTTCGGATCGCAGTATTGCCACGACGATGTCCACCTGGTCCGCTTCCGACTCTTGTCGAATGACAGCCTTGACGTCTTCATCGCTGTCAACAAATTGCTTGATTTTGCCTACCAGGACCGGATCACTAATTTTCGCGGAGAGGTCGTCGACTGACTTTTGAAGTTGCTTGATACCATCATGAATGGCCTGAGAGAAGATTCGCTGGAGTAGTGACCTCGTTCCGAACGGCTGCGCCAGGAACAGATCCAGCACGCCGGCCATGACCGCCGCTGGGTTGGCTATCCGAATTACATTCTTCAACATGCCGTAAGGCACGAGCGAGTGTATTCGCTTGAACTGTGCGAATAGTTCCGGAGAGTTGTCTTCGGCCAGGAAGAGATGGTACAGCGTCGCTGCCACTTCGATACGTAGCCACTCTGCAAATTTCTGATACTCTGGGCTCAGCTCTTGAATCGTATTCTTCGCCTTGATCTCGGCAAACAATTTCGTCAGGCCATTTCTTTCGACAATGTCGCGACGGAAACGTTCCATATAGATGTCCAGCTCGGCTGCACGCTTCCGTGCAATTTCGTAGAATTGTTTCTGCTCCTCGATGCGACGCTCGTCCATGACTTTCCGGCGATCGATGTCTTCCAGCTCTTCCTCGTTCAGCTTGACAGGGTCAGCCGTCAGAAACTCCTCGATTGATTTCGACTCCGCTATCTGCTCGTTTTGTAGAATTGTGCGTAGAAATGCACGTAATGACACTCGTTGGTCTTCTCGGTGTAGCTTCACAGGATTGGGACTGCCGCTTCGCTCGTCCAGACTAGGGCGCGGCGACGACCGCCTGATGAGCCACCAAGAGAGCTTTTTAGTCGGCGATGCGCACTCGGCATGAGATTCCTGGACGAAGAGTCCTCTGCTGCGGCAACATCTCGACCTGTGTCCATGGTGGAGACTGACGAGACTGACGATGCATCGTCATCGTTGCCACCGGAGAAACCCAGACTAGACATGGTGGACGACTTGTTCTTCCTCGGCAGTGGTTGCAACACCTTGCCCGGCATCTCTGTCCTCAAACGCTTGTGTAGTCGCTGGAAATCTCCAAACCTCCGTCCGATGTAGAAAGGATCTTTCTCTGGCCTTTTCACGCGGATCAAGAATTCGGCGTGCTGATGATACCGCACATGTCGCTTGACGGATGTGGTCCTTACGCCAGCAACATTAACGTCCCAGTTGTGGATATAGTTGCCTTCTGGCACATTGTTAACCAACCCCTGTTCATTCGCAGATCGGTCCACGATTTCCATCTCTTCGAAACGGATCCGCTCCTCGTAGCCAGAGGCAGTAGGAACGCCGGAGACCATCATCAGCTCGACCAACTTCTCGCATTTCTTTGCCAGTTTCCTCCTCTTGGTCTCCTCCAGCCGATCCTCTGAGGAAGAAATGTACTTGCTGGCGAATGACTGCAGGAAGACCTGCAGCTTGTCCTGCCAGAACTCCTTCTCCTTCGCTTGGTCAAGAAAAGGGAAGTTGCGTACATGGTTGACGAAGATGTAACGTAAGATGGGGAGCTCCGAGTCCACGGGAGCCACCTCTCCGAGGGGTGATTGGAATGGTGCACCGAATCGCTGTAGTGCGGTCGGACTGTTGAGCTCGTTGATCTCGTCATGGACTTCTCTGGATATGAGCTCCCGCTTCAGGTAGTGCTCTTGCTTGCCAGTCAACAAAGCGCCGTCTGGCGGGATCGACTTCTCAGACTGGTCGCGGTGCAGCATAACTGGCGGGGCTGGCGCAACAGCGGAGCCGTTGGTTGGCAACGCGCCTGTGAAACTTTTGCTGAGGCCATCGTCGTTGTGGACGAGTATGTGCGTTTCTACGGGACTGCGACTTCGGGCACGCAAACAAGGAAGTCCAGAAGGGGATATTCAACGATGGGTTTCCGGTGGGGGAGATTTCCCAGTTTCAGAGAGATGACATGACGAATGTTGGGCAATGGAAAGGGTCTGAAGGAGCGTATGGGGACTCAGAGACTAATAAAGATGATGATGGTGCAGCAAGCAAAGTCAACATCACCTGCACGCGTCCTGTGCCAGGTTGCCTGGTCTCGACGACATGTCTATACCTCGTGCACTTCAGCGCAGACGTAATTGCAGGCGCAGATTTAGCGAGTGCGTCATGCCGAAAATACTCGATTTAAGCATGGCGGGTCCCTTGGCCGGGTGAGATACAGCCAATCCAAGCCGTGGATGATGCCCATAAAACATGCTTCAATGGGCCTCCGCTCAGCTAAATCGTTCAGGCGGCCTCCAAGCAGGAGTCGACTGGAGCTTGAAGCTGACGCAACACTCTCTCGGCGTGTAAGAGACTTTTTGTGTGCTATTCAAGGAATAACTCTCACGACGGCTTCAAAGAGCAAATCCACACGGCAATGGGATTGCGAGCCACTTCACGATTACAGCATGCATGCAGCGCTGTCTACCGCCGAAAGGCAACCGAATGCGACTTCAAGCAGAGAGCATGAACTCACATCGCTGGCGCGACACCGATGTGTCCAGTTGCCTCGCAATATGCTGCCCTTTTCAGGCGGACAAGGCATCTGTGATTAAATCTGCATTGGATATCCTACACTAAGTGCCATCCGGCAAGAAAGACTATCGCACAGAGCAACCACTCTGTGAGCGGCTGGACGACTGCAGCGCCGTCTGCTGGCCCAGGCCCATCTGGCCCCAAATTGCCCGAACCCGGGTTACCGGGATTGAGTATATTATTGCCATCGCCATCCTGAGGCGGATCCTGATCGTCGTTGCCTGCCGGTGGAGGAACAACAGTCACCGTGTCGTCCGTGATCACTTGGCCAGCTGGCAGACGGATGGCTGCGTTTCTCACATCATAGGGCAGCAGAGGGTTGTTTCGTAAGTCGCACCGCGGCCTGACTTGGCTTTCGGCAAGGTCGGTGCTGCCTGGTATCGAGTTCGTGATCCGATTGGTAGATCAGTGATGGTATAGAAGTCTGAGCCATTGACCCGGAGTGCTTCATGAAATGAGACCTGGCCTGTCAATCACAGCGCTTCAGAAGTCGAGCTCTACTCACATTATACGCTCCTCGAGCGACGCCGTTGAGACAATCGGTTAGGTCGCCACCGGCAGCACAATCACCATTGTCCGCACCACCATTGCCCACGAGACATTCGGGCCACACCCAGTTCACGTGCTTGACAGTGCTTCCACTCTCCTGCAACATGATCTGCTGACAACCAGCATCCTGCTCGCCATTGCTCATGGTACCGTTGCAAAGGAATTCCGGCGTGTCGAAGACATCTCGGTCCCAGCCTTGGAATGTGCCATTAGAGATAGTCAGATTCAGACCAGTGGTAGTGCTCGTCAGGAAGATGTTGATGCCTGCGATGCCCGCCCGGAAATTGTCTGGGAATGGAGGTATCGGGACTCTGCCATTACTCGAGACCTCAATTGATAAATGCAGGGTATCTGTCGCATGTTCAGCATGAGTCCCAGCTAGTGGTCAACTTCCACCTACCGCCACCCATTGGTGTACCAGGCTGCGGTGAATTGATTATGGCCAGCCCGCTGGTAAAAATCTGACCATTGACCAGCTGGATCCCTTGCGCGCTGGTTCTTGATGCATAACATGCCACCAGAAGCGCCCAGCGCGATCTGAAGACATGCATGACTGTCGCGTGTGACCAGATTGACGACCGAAGCTAACGGCCAGGAAAGCAGGGATACTTAACATGGTGGGAGAACGTCGGCACGGCCGCTGTGGGAGTAGCTCGAGGTAGCATACCCTAGTAGTCAGGCAATCTACATCTTCGTGGATAGTCGGCATATGAAATCCCGCATGAACCACTTGTTACATGGGAGCTCAAGCGAAGGCTTCAACGGGCAGTTCGTTAGCTCGCCCAATGACCGCAAATGCTCGAGCTGAAACTGGCGAGGAAAGCCCTCCCTGATGCATCACTTGCGACTCACCATGCGTCAGCACTCTAGCGAGCAGAACAGACGCTCTGACAGTAGTCCTGAGCATTAAAGTGATGCTGAGCATCATCGGATGCTTGCACGTGCTCGTGGCTCGTGATGGCAGGTCTGCTGATGGAGGGTAAGAACAAGCTGTCGGGCGGAGAGAACCTTGGAACCTTAGAACGTCAAGACAGCTTTACGTGCCCAGCGTTTCGGGGGCGGATAAGAAATCCGGGCTCCAGCCCCACCATTGATGATCTGCAACAACATTTTTGCTCGTTCAAAGATCATGCCTCGAGCCTAGCACTGACCGCAATGGAGGACTCGAGAACCCAATTTTGACCGTCGACCTACGATCCCTCTTTACACTCGGCCTCTACTGGACCGCCAGCATGGTTCGAAAACTCAAGCATCACGAGCAGCGACTCCTTCGCAAAGTCGACCTACTCACCTACAAATCCGATTCATCGAACCATCGCGAGGCCGCAGTGCGACGGCGCTATCATCTTACTCAACCTCTGGACTACTCGAAGTACAACGCCCTTTGCGGCAGACTGCGACAGCTCGCACACCTACTCTCGAACCTCGAGCCAGACGATGCATACCGCAAGCAGACCGAAACTGTCATGCTAGAAAAGCTCTTCCAGATCGGCATCCTGAAGCAGTCCAGGGAGCAGGGCGCCGGACTGTCCTCAGTAGAGAACGATGTCACGGTCTCGGCGATCTGTCGACGGCGGCTAGGCGTGCTCATGGTTCGAAGTGGAATGGTTGAAAATATCCAGACTGCACACAAATTCATCGAGCAGGGCCATGTCCGAGTCGGCACAGATGTTGTCACAGATCCGGCGTATCTCATCTCGAGAGGGCAGGAAGATTTCATCACGTGGAGTGAGGGAAGCAAGATTCAGCGACAGGTCGCCAACTATCGGAACAAGCTGGATGATTTCGACCTCTTATAGGGCCAACGAGTCGAGAGATCTCCTGATTATCGTTCGCGAAACAAAGGGTGGCCGGTCCTTCACATCCAGAAGTGCTGGTGTGGCGAGTTTGTCACAGGCCAGGGCCCCCTGCGTCCCAGTTGTGCTGCGGCTGGATCATGCGCAGGACGGTCTTGAAGGCAGCATCACCATGTGTCTGCGCGAACCTCCAAAATTTACCCCAAAGTCTACCACTCTGGGCTCAGACCAAGCTCACGAACTTGTCGACCAGGTCTTCGATCTGGTCCAAAATCTCAACAATCTGAATGGAAAATATTCAGCCGGACCTCAGAGCAGGCCAATGAATCTGCGATCATGCGGAAGTCGCCAGGATACAGCATTTGCGCCTTAGCCGAGATATATGAGCGAAGCGACAACGAATCTAATAAGATAAGGCAATGACGAGCTTCATCGAAAGATCTGGTCAACCTAGATTTGGAGCACGTAGGTCTATTCATTACCTCCGCCTCTCTGACCTTCAGCTACTTCTGCCGACGATATGGCAAGAGCATGCTCGGCAACTTTCGCTCTGATATAGGAACAGAGTGATCCTAAAGGAACCCCCTCAAGGCACGATCGATATGGCATCCGCAACATTGCCGAAAGTGTCTGCCAGACGTGCCCGCCACAGCGCGAAGAATACCTGCACAGTGAAATAGTGTGGGGCAATTCCGCGATGGCACGATGCCACGACTACCAAGCTTTAGCTTATCTCTGAGCTATGCAAGCTTCGAGCAGTCGTATGGCTATGCTTTTGCATACCGGGGTGGTACAAAGATCTAGAGATCAGAACAAAATCAAGTTGAGAATGCTGTGTCCGACCGGGTGTACAACACCGCCTCGAACAGGTCTTCATCGCAAATTCCAGTCACGCGGAAGTCGTGCAAGTAGCAACCCCGAGAAGGCACCACAATTACTCCTTGCCTGACACCACAATCAAGTGTCGAATGTCTGACACATGACACTCGTGTCGGGCGCTGTCGCAGAAATCTCAACAGCCGCAACGTCGCGTTCAGAGGGCACGAAGAGCAGCGTGACGATGCAGATGTTGACTCTGCTCTACTTGCCGTGTCTTTTGCCGAGGACGAGGAAAAGGGTCTTCAGCTAATTCCACGTTTTTCTAACGCTTCGCTTCCAATTGGCATGGGAAAATTCCTTTCTGGGCGATCGGCGGGCCAAACGGCATGTCAAACTTCCCCACACCAATCGACTGGGGCCCCGGGCTGTCTAGTCCTTTGACACTTGCAAGGGTAGCACGAGATGCCGCGCAATACCTCCTCAAGCGCCGGCCAGTACGGAACCAAGCTAGTGGTGCAGCTTCCGATCATTGACATGCTTGATAATCTACACAGGTCTTCACTTCGCAAGTCTTCGCATCAGCGTGCGCATCATTAGTTTCGACCTGCGGTGTTCATCATCAAAGCTGCCCAGCATGGAGATGAACTATAGCTCGAGAGTACGCTGCCATCCCAATCGATTAGGTGCACACTTGCTGACATGCTATACAGGAGCTGCGTGAGCTCGAAAATGAGCTCGGCACGGAAATCCTTCCTGGCACAGAAATCATGCGAGACACAGGCACGCACCACTTCGTCAAGACAGGTGATAAGAACCATCGAGTCCTTGTCCCACAGCCTAGCACGGATAAAAACGATCCACTCAACTGGAGCCTGAAATGGAAATTGATTACTATCATCTCGGCCTCCATAGTCACTTTCACGCAAGGATTTGGCCCGCTTGCTTTGGCGCCCATGTTTGAGGACTATGTCAAAGAGTTCGACTGCACGCTGGCGCAGGCTGTACAATTTACTGGTGTCCCGATCTTGATACTCGGCTTCAGCAACTTTCTTTGGGTGCCCATTAGTACCTCTTTCGGCCGCCGTCCGGTCTACCTCGCCTCCCAATTGATCTGTCTCGCATCATGTATCTGGCGCGCGAAAGCGACAACATACAACTCTTTCATGGGTGCTTGCGCACTGAATGGAGTGGGAGCGGGCCCTGCTGAGACGATTCAGCCTGCTGTCATCGCGGATATTTTCTTCCTCCATGATCGTGGAAAGTGGAACACTTTGTACTGGGTGGTGTACATGGGGTCTCTCATGGTCGGCCCTATTGTGTCTGGTCCGATGGCCCTTACTGTCGGCTGGCGCAACTTTTGGTGGCTGAATGTGGCAATACTTGCATTCAGCTTCCTCCTGGTTGTGTTTGGCTTTCCGGAGACTCGCTGGCATCGTGTTCACCCAGGCGAAAAAACCGCCAGTCCAAGCTCCGTCAGCCCGCCAAACGAGAAGGTGGCTCCTAGTACACAGCCAGCAGTCGAGAATAACGCTGACAAGTCGGCCGTCAGCGCTCAGGAGGACGTCTCTCAAGTCGAGCGCACTGCCTCGCTGACTCAAGTCCTCACCGTCGACGATCCATGGCTTGGTCGAGGTGGCCCGAAGAAACTACAATGGGCACTCTTTCAGCCGAACGCTCATCCTTTCAAGTCCATCTTAATGGATCTGTGGATCCCGTGGAAGCTGATGTGCTTTCCGATCGTACAATTCGCATCCTTCGTTGTCTCCTGGAGCTGTTCGTCATTTTTGACTCTCAACCTCACGCAAACCCAGGCGTTTGCTCCACGAGGCTTCACTTCGCTTCAAATAGGATTCATGAACTTTGCCATCCTAATCGGAGCAATGATCGGCCTCGCGACTGCAGGGCCGCTGAGTGATTGGGTCAGCGACTACTTCACTCGACGCAACAATGGCATCCGTGAGCCGGAGATGCGCCTCGCCGCCATGATCCCTTACGTGGTCATTATGTACCTCGGGAACATCATTGTCTCTGTTGGGTACGACAACAAGTGGCCTTGGGAGGCAATCGTTGTCATCGGCTTCACCTGTGCAGGCATTCAGGTAGCGGCGCTGCCCAGCATTGCGAGCACCTACGCTGTCGACAGTTATAAGCCTGTGGCTGGGAGTTTGTTCGTCAGCATCACGGTCAACAAGAATGTATGGGGATATGGCTTCAGCAAGTTCATCACCAATTGGGCTGAAGAGGACGGTTTCGTACCGCCGATCATGACCAACGCGAGCCTGATCTTGTTGTGGTGCTTGTTTGGGATTTTGTTCTGGTACAAGGGAAAGACCTTCAGGAGGTGGTCTAAGAACTCGAGCATGCATCTGCTTTGAGCCAGAGTCATGTGTTGTTCCTAGCCCGGGAGGAACTGTTGAACCTCGTCAGTGCCTCTGGGCAGCCAGAGGCTGGCTCGTCCGCTGTGCATCGAATGCGATCAATTCTAGGGGTGGCAAAATGGCCTCGCAAAGCATTTTCCATGGCCCAGGTTTATACTCACTTAGGCTCAAGCTTGAGCGCGAAAGAGAGCTCTCAAAAATTTGTTGAAGAGGCATTTCGCACAATGCAGTAGGGAACGTTGTCCTGTCCACAGTGAAACGCATCATTGTAGACCGTCAAGAGGGAGAAGACGAAGAAGCCCATTGCCAAATATACTCGCATGCAAAGTAGTCTCTGTCCGAAATGAATCATGCATACGGAGCAGTAGAGCCGGAGTCTGCCTGGACCAGACCATGGATACTGGACCGTGGTCTACCTCCGGATTGACAAACAGAAGTCCCAATTAGGCAGGAGGCCTGCTGTTTCCAGTGGCCTATATGACCTACTGTTACAATAGTGGCTGCTCTGCTGCACAACATCATAGACCCAATGGTCCATCACTGTTGCAAATCTCGAATCTCAGTTCCACGCTCCCGCGATGCCTGTACCTGCATCAGTTCTTCTCTGATTGATCTCCTCGCAAGCAACTTCGTGATGCTGTCAAATGCCCCACCTCCGCCCCCTCACACCAAGACTCAACCAAGCCGCTTACTTCCACGCCATTGCACATCACCCGTGCTTTCACACCTGCCCTTGCGCAGCACAAGAAATGCCATGGCCTGACTTAGCATGCTAAAGGAAGGAGCGCATCATCTCATCCCTGTCGAATCTGTCAAATGCCGTCACTTTCGATATCGGTTCCTGGATTTCAACTCGGCATGCTTGTTATCGCTATGCTGAGGCCAACTCGATGTCTCGATGCGAGCCATGCAAGACACCAATTCTCACATCGGCCAAGACAGCTGATGCTACCTGCCTTGTTCGTCCGCGATAGAACAAGCTGGCGGGCCCTCCGCGACGCAAGGTAAGAGCTGAGTGATATAAGGTAGGCTAGGTTCCTTCAGCTTAAACGAGATGGAAAGACCTCCATCCCACCAATATTCCTAGATATTCATTTTCAAGATGAGGGCAGCAACCATCGCCGGCTTCTTCCTGCCGCTCGCCGCCAGCATAGCTCTCCCTCGTCCAGACAAAGTAGACTATGAAGGTTACAAAGTCTTCCGCCTCAACACCGAGCACGGCTTGGCACAAGTACAGGAAAAGCTCTCGACGATCAACTTCGATCAATGGAATATCGATAGTTCTCGCCACATCGACATCTCTGTCTCGCCAGAGCAGCTGGCAGCGTTTGAGGCTTTAGGTCTTGATTTCCATGTCATGCATGAGAACTTGGGACGGTCACTTGCGGAGGAGTCAGCTGTCAAGTCCAAGTATAAGCGCCAGATCAACGATGACGCATGGTTCGATCAGTGTAAGTCCATACACCAGGCCCGGAGATGCTTCGAGATATTGCGACGCTGGCCGAGGCATGAGCCACGTTGCGTCACGTGGGAGAGGAAGCGCCGTCATTTTTGCTGATAACAAATGCTGATACCACACAGACCATCCTTACGCCGACCACGAGCAGTACTTCAAGGACCTACAGGCAGCCTTGCCAGACAATTCCGAATTTATCACATATGGCAAATCATACGAGGGACGCGACATGTTCGGCTTGCATTTGTACGGAGTAGATGGACCAGGAAAGCCCGCTGTACTTTATCACGGCACAGTACATGCTCGAGAATGGATCACTGCCATGGTCATCGAGTACATCACCCTCCAGCTTGTGACAGGCTATGGCGTCGACAACGTGACTACGTCTTTTCTCGACCGGTACGATTTCTACATTCTGCCGTTCGTCAACCCTGATGGCTTCGTATACACTCAAGAAGTTCAGCGTTTGTGGCGAAAGAACCGCATGCCGCCGCCCCCACCACCTGCCAATCAGAGCTGCTTCGGTCTCGATGTGAACAGGAATTGGGACCAGGAATGGGATGGCAACCCATTGGGCGCATCTCCAAACCCGTGCAGTCAGACTTATCGAGGCGAATATCCGTCAAGCAGCCCCGAAAACCAAGCCTTGACAGCTCTGGCCGACAAGCTCGGCGCCGGCGCAGGCATCAAGCTCTTCGTAAGCAATCCTCTCTCCTAGATCTGCACAACCTCCGCCCCATGCATCCAAAATCCGCCGTCCCCACGCGCACCTCCCCCAACTAACTCCATACCACACAGATTCGACTGGCACTCCTACGGCCAATACATCCTCTACCCCTGGGGCCACAATTGCACCCTCTGGCACTCCTCCTCCGGCGCCCACCAACAACTCGCCGCCCTCACCGGTGACGCCATCCGCACCGGCGCAAACGGCACTACCTTCACTTTCGGCCCCTCCTGCTCCACCCTCTACGCCACAACGGGCAGCTCGATCGACTACGTGTTTGCCAAAGCCGGCGCGAAGTATAGCTATACGATCGAGTTGAGGGATACGGGTGATTACGGGTTTGTGCTGCCGCCGGCGCAGATTAGGGGCGCGGCGGAGGAGCAGTGGGTTGGGCAGCAGGTTATGCTGAGTTTGCTGGATGAGGTGTTGTTTGATGGGGAGGGGCCTGCTTGATTAAGAACTCGAATGTGAATGTGGAAGGGGTTTCTTTCTGTGCGGTAGGGGGCTGAAGACAGTGCTCTAGCAGACAGGCGGTGAGAATGGAATGGCCAGACCTGCCCAGGTACTGAGCAAGGTGATATCTCTGGCAAACGGATGCGCGTGGGTACGAAGAGACTCAATGAGAGAGGCAGTAGAGGATCTGCCAAGTACACGGTAAAGTACATAATCTAATGACATTGCCACGTCGGTAAGGTACAAACATACATATATCACACCGCAGAGGCTCGGGCCTTTAGGCTTGTTTGTCTGAACTTCTGCTAATGTCAAGCATACCGATAGCAGTACAGGCCCGCCTCATTGACGTGCGAGAACACAAGCCGACGCCCGAACGGATCCGTCATGAACGCTGGCGGTGGGCGCACGAGCTGTGGCTGGCCCGCTCCCCCTGCTTGTTGCCCAGTATAGGCTGTCTGGCTCACTACTGGTAGACTCTGGGCCAGTGCAGGCAGAGTATGGCTCACTGCCGGTGGCGTCGTCCCCAGAGCGGGCATCTGTCTGATGATTGTGGGCTGGTGGATCTGGGAGTATGCTGGCGGAGGATCTACCGGGACCGAGACCGGGGTTGCAGGGTCGTGATGATCGGATTGGTGAGTCCCAGTATATTGACTTGATGACTGACGGGCCTGCTCCTCAGCAGAGGCAAGAGATTAATTATGGGCTAGATGTCGGGCAGCCTCCGTAAAGTACGTTGGGTCGGATGGCTTAAAGGGTGATGGAGACATTCCGTATCTTGTCCTGGGCTTGGCTCGTGGTCTTTGGCGTTCGGTAAGGTGATTGGAGGCGGTGTTAGTTCGCGGCACATCTTACAGAGGTCTTCATTTGTACTGTTCTCTGGCTGCGTGTAGGTATATGTACTGCTGGGTGGCTCGTTTCCATGGGCGAAGTTGTGGCTGAACAAGAACAACAAAGCTGACGGACAGATGGATGACTCGCATGAGGCGTAGCATAAGCAATCAGAGGGACAGCCATAGTCGAACAGTGCGAACAGTTCGTGGGCTGTTTAACACAATACGCTGAGGTCGACAGCGATCGCATTTATTTCCCAATATTCTCTATCCCTAGGGCGCAACTTCGTCCTGGTCAGAATGTGTGTCTCTGAGCACCTGCCGTACGCTTAACACCTCGAGGAAGGAGCGAGGGATTGAGCTTCTGACGTGATGTACTTACCTGTCATGGGCGATGATGTGTCCGTGACAGATCTCCAGGGAAGGAGGACTTCGCAGGAAGGTGCGTTGTGCATCCGACACTCATCTGCGGCTGGGGATACATCCAGAGTAAGGGTGCTCACACCCGTTTCTTGAAACTTACTCTGGATGTATCTCCAGCCGCAGATGAGTGTCGGATGCACAACGCATGTGACCGAATTGATGTTGGAGGACCTGTAATTGCTCTTGAGCAGTAGATGTGATGCTGTGCGAGTGCTGTGACAGCTCTGTCGTTCCGTTACTCACACGTGCTAGCTCGTGAAGAAAGCACTGTGTGCTTAAATCTTCTATACTATACTAGCCCTGTCAGGGTAGAAAAGTCGACCACTTCTCCCACCATCTACCCTGATGGTCTGCGCAGTGATCGAGCCTGAGAAGTTGTCGCTCGCAAGAAACAGACAAGTCCTCGCCACTGCCTGTATTGGCACTGCTTCTGCTTGAATTACTGTCGAAAGTTGTTTCCATTTGTCGTCAGGGTCTTCTTCCACTTCCTTCCGGAACTGAGGTGTATCGACCACTCCAGGCGCGATGAGGTTGACACGGGCTCCCTGTTTGATAGTCATAGGGTCGGCTGCAAAGGATTGTACCAATCCGTGAAGAGCGGCTTTGGAGGTGGCATAGTCGACATTGTTCACGCCCCATATCCCTGCCTCGCTACCAAAGACGATCAGAGATCTGTTTCGCATGCTTTTGTGACAATCTGGGAGTCCTCTGAGCCATTCTCGGCAAACTAGGAAGGCGCCTTCAACGTTGACTCTCAAGGTTTCGCGGAACTGGGTAGCCGGCATTTCAGCATTCGAAGCATGTTGCTCTTGGGATGTTGTCAGATAAGTGCGATGACAATCATCTCAACATGACTGACCGAGAAAGGAGAGATCCTTGCCCGCCGCATGTACCAAGCAGTCAATCCCTCCGAAAACTACCCGCGCTTTCTCGAAAGCAGCAGCGACGTCTTGCTCATCGGAGATGTCTACTTGCACTGGCATAAATTTGTCCTTCCGTCTCGACCGACTCTCTTTGATATCGACCGCAGTGACACTCGCTCCCGCGGCAAGAAAAGCCTCAGTAATGACTTGCCCTATCTGTCCAGCAGCACCTGTGACCATCACATGAGTCCGCTCGAGGCCTAAGCCCAAATCGAAGGCCGGCTTCTCTTCCCGTGCCATCTCGACCTTGCGCAGACACTTCGTACAGAAGCAGAGAACAGAAGATCGTCAGGCAAAATACGAGACAAAGTCGACTGGAATGACGTCATACCATGATTCGTATCTGATGTTTTCACAATAGCAACACCATTCCAAAGTATGGCTACTGGCGGCCCCACTGTGCTCACAGATCTTACTGTTCGAGTAGTTGGCACAGTCACGCCTCCGTCGACAGCAGAGCCAAGCCATTCATGGCGTCGTATAGAGAAAGCACTCTATCTAGACTCCTCTCACCAGCGTGGGTGGCTGTATGTGGCGGTCGCGAAGTGGAAACAACTCGCGGACTCCGACCTGGTGATCACTGACATAAGGATCGGTGAGCGACCGGGCGATGTCGATGCAGGTCCCGAATGGGAAAGCCGTCCAGCCGGTATATGGTTGCAGCGCAACCCAATCGAAGACGATGTTTGTAGGGCTGTGACAGATATCGACGTCTTATTCGGCAGCGATGCAGTCGATCCACGGCCGAGGTGGACGCTGACCCAGTCGCCGCTTCGTCTCGATGCTGACCCGACGGTCCCCAGCGCAAGGCTCACTTTCTTACGGGGCAAGGCGATTGGCAGGCCTGTCGGGCCCGATGTGCTCAGATTCGATGGAAACGGCCGCTTCAAGATTCTACAGATTTCTGACACCCACATGGTCACTGGTGTCGGTGTGTGCGATGACGCTATCGACCCTGACGGAAACGACCTCCCAGATTGCGATGCTGATCCATTGACTGTGCAGTTCATGAAGCAGGTATTATACTTGGAGCGGCCCGATCTCGTTGTTCTTGCCGGAGACCAGTTGCACCATGACATTCTCGACTCTCAATCCGCTCTTTTCAAAGCTGTTGCTCCTATGATCGAGCGATCAATACCATTTGCGGCCGTGTTTGGCAACCATGACAGTGAAGGAAGCCGAGCACTCTCACGTAAGTGTATTTGACCTGGAGCCCACCCTGACCACGGGTCAGACAGCGTTCAGTCTTCAATCTTCGCGACGGAATGATGTAGCTTTGCCTCGCAGCATGATTCCTCAACGGCGAAAATCCTACTGACCATGATCAGGCACCGCTCAAATGTCGATACTACAGAGTCTTCCTCACAGCCTCTGCAAGCCGGGACCAGAGCACGTTGATGGCGTCGGCAACTTTCACATTGAGATATTCGAGCCAGAGCCATCAGAGAAATCACTCGCAACATTGTATTTCCTCGACTCACATGGTCAGATTCCGAGTAAAGTGCACAACCCTGACTATGCGGCTATCCAAAAGAGCCAGATCGACTGGTTCACAAGTAATTCGCAAAGGATACGAAATACACGTGGCTCAGACAAAGGGAGCAGTGGGCATGACTTGTCCCTAGTCTTCCAACACATTCCTCTGCCAGAGTTCGGCGATCCAAATCTCATCATCCGCAGTGGCCACCGCAGGGAACCCACCGAGGGCCCGCGTGTCAACTCCCACTTCTACGATGCCCTACTTAGCGAAGGTGTCTCCACGCTGGCATGCGCACACGATCATTTGAACGACTTCTGCGCACTTCTCCCACAGCAGCCAGCTGAGGACCATGGGAAAGCTCGACTGAGGGGTCCTTGGCTGTGCTACGGGGGAGGCTCGGGCTTTCAGGGATATTGCTCATATGGAAGTAACCGTTATCACCGACGCATGCGCGTCTGGGAATTGGATTCACGCACCCAGAGCTTGCGAACCTGGATGCGAGTCGAATATGCAGCTGAGAGAACCGAAGAGCTATTGCTTGTGAGGCACGGTGAGATCGTACAGGAATGAGACGGTGCTGATCAGACCAAGAGAAGAGGTCTCCTTCCCTACCGCGTAATCTCCTCAACCCACTCCTCGATCTTCGGCTCGAAAATCCACCTCCCCTGCCCAACGCCGCCATCTCCGCTCCAGATCTCCTCCTTGGGCAATTTATCTCTCACCTCCTTCGGTGCTCTGGCATTGTTCATCCTCATCGTCTCCTTCAACAATCTTCCCACCCTCTCCTTCCTCTTTCCCTCCCACTTCTCCATCACTTTTAGCCATTCCTCTCCGCCGTTCTTCCAAACTTGCGTGACTTTCTCGCTAGCCATTACAAGCGCTAGACTCCACCCATCCTCAAAGGCCTGGTTCGCGCCTACTGATATAAGTCAGCCGTTCAAGCTCACGGAAACGAAGAACATACCTTGGCCCATAGTAGGCGGCACCGCATGCGCAGCATCACCAATAACGACAACCCTCCCCACCTCAGAATGCCACTTCGGCAACGGCGGAACCACATAAAACGGCCATGTCGAATACTCTCATCCTCAATTCCGCGCGCAGCACTCTGCATCAGCGCCGAGCGGCCCTCGACCCCTTCGAGCAGGAAATTGCGCTGAAAGGCACGATCGGAGTTGATGCGCGCCCACTCCTCGCGTGATTGTTCTGGATAGCGGCGCTGGGTGCCGGCGAGGAAGTCCGTGGCGGTGGGGTTTTGCGGGGCGAGGAGGAAGGGTGGTTGAGTGTTGGCAGGAGTTTCGCCGATTGGTTGATTCAGAGTCAGGTCCTTGGGGAGAGAGGATGTGTCCAGAGCCGAGAGCGGCACGGCGCCGGCGACAACGAGGATGCCGGTGTAGGTTGGCGTGGATTGGGGGAAGAGGGAGGTGCGAATCCGAGAGTGGATGCCGTCGGTCGCGAGGATGAGAGGATGGGTTCCTTGGGCGCCGTCTGCGAACTCGATGGTTGCTGATGAGGCGGTCTCGGATGCGATTGAGATTACCTTCTTATTGTACTGGATGGCAATGCCTCGTTCGGCACAGGCATCCTTGAGTGCTTTGAGGATGGTGTTGCGGTAGATGCGCAGGGCCTTGTAGCCAAACACGTCCTTCGACCCCAGATACTGCTGGTCGGTGACCTTGCCGTCGACCTCGACGAATTTGACGGTCTCAAACTCCCAGCCTGAGCTGACGACTTTCTTATACACGTCGAGCTTGTCGAGGATGGAGAGTGCATTGGGTGAGAGCATGATGGCGCCGGCGAAGCGTTCCGATGCGGTAGCGGCTTCGTAGATGGTCGAAGAGATGCCTTGGGCGTGCAAGGAGAGAGCAGCACCCAGACCGGCCAGGCCGGCGCCGACTATTGCAACGGTGCTCTCGGTCGACATGGCTTTTGGTTGTGTGACGGAGTCGGCAGAGGACGTTTTTGGTAGGCGCGGTTTTGTGAAAGGAATACGTGCGTCTAAAATTTTCATACGCCAGATCTTGTCTCCGGACGTCGTTATCACCGTGGACGTGCAAGTCGTCAGAATTTCCGGAGCGTTGTGAATGCCCGTCTCTGGTCAGTAGACGGTTGCTACTTTCCACGTCTCGAGGGACGTGGACGCCATTTTATAGCTTTACACTGCCGAGCTCATTTGAGCTTCGGCAGGCTTACACCGCCGGCTCGCAGAATACTCCATACGTGGCACTTGGTGCCTCGCTGTCGGCCTCACGCTGTTGGTGATGCACGAGCGACGGCCGAATGTCGATAATTTTGGGGGCATCTCCGACTAGCAAGTCGGAGCCGGTCAACCTCGCTGCAGACTGAAGCAGGACGATGCCGAAGGCGACAGCAATGTCATTCTAAATCATGAAGCAGACGTAGTTTCGGCGTTACGATGCATTTACGGAGTGCTGCGATTCTTATAACGGCAGCCCGTGCAGGTTGTGTTTGATCCAGGATGCTGTGAAAGAATGTCGTATGACCAAGGTTCGAAGAGCACTTCATACCGGAGATGGATCCAAACTTTGATTCGGATCCGGGCGAAAATTGCTAGGCGCCCAACGCAGGGGTGAGCTACCACATCGGCGCCGGGCTTCGGTCTGGCTCGTATGTCCAGGTCACCACGACTGCCTATTGTAGTCGGGAAATCGTTGCGAAGGCAGAGCGATTGTATATAGGTATATGTGACCGTATCTGTCGACATTTGTGCAAAGCATTCAACATTCAACACGAAATTGCCAGAGCGTCACTTCCACTGCACACCTTTCGCAACAAACTTAAGCGTACACGTAAAGCATCACAGGCAGAAGATCATGTCAAATACGCAACGCAATATCCTGATTTTAGGAGCGTCCGGGAGAACAGGACGAATAGTTGTCTCGCAGGCTCTAGAACGAGGATTCACAGTCACCGTCCTTGTGCGCAGGGCATCGGTCTTCGAAATAAGCCAGGGTCTGAGAATTGTCGAGGGCAGCCCACTTCAGCTCGATGACCTCAAACGAGCAGCGGCAGCCTCAGGGCCTCTTTCAGCGATCGTCTCGACGCTGGGCCAGACGCGAGCCAGCGGGAATCCGTGGAGCAAAGTCACGTCTCCGCAGACGCTCATGACCGATGCTACCAGAAACGCCATCGAGGTTGCGAGAGCTCACAGCATTCCGAAGATCGTGATCATGTCGTTATTTGGTGTTGGTGGGTCTTGGAAGAATATGAACCTCATGATCAAGGGAGTGTTTCGCCATTCGAATATGTGGCAGACAGTAGAAGACGGCAATGGCGTGGACGAAGTTGTCAAGGCGAGTGGTCTCAACTTCGTCCTTGTAAGATCCACAGCTTTAATGGGTACCGAGATAAAGCCTGTTCAGCAGCTCGGCGAGAATGGAGAGAAAGCGGGCTTCATGCCCTCGATATCGCCGCCTTCCGTCGCCGGCTTCCTGCTCGACGCGGTGGAACGCAGCATCTGGGATGGCCAGACACCTGTGGTATCGAATTGAGGTGCATGCTCAGGAGAAGGCGATACCCAACTCGTTGCCATAGTCGAATTCGAAGGGGAAGTCCGCCAAGTTGGTCCACGAAACATCGTTGCCAGGTCCTGGCGTCCATCCGGATGCAGAGTCGGTTGGAGCTTCTTTCTGTGAAGCCACAATGGGAATGTCGTTCCGCTGCAGCTGCAATCGACAAGCTGCAACGAGTTCCTCCAGCGCATCGATGACGTTTTCCTCGCTGTACTGAACCGTATTGACGGAGTTGAAAACGATGGTAAAATAGCTGAGTTGCTTGACATCGCTACCGAGCCGACTCACGCGTCGGACCATGGGTTCGAGTGACTCTTTCACTGCACGAGTTAGACTGACGCGGTTGTGTGACGGCTTTTTGAATGGACCAGTATTTGGTCCTTGCGTATCTGGTAAAGACGAGTTCGAGATGCGCTTGAGCTCCAAACAGATGCCGGAGATTGACTGATGGAGTTCGCTTCTGTAGAGATTGTAGAAGAAATCCCAGTAGCCTTCCGGTCGCTCCACGCCTAATTCAGAGTACTTTGGATCAAACAAATCCTGGTATATATCCAGCATCAGGCACGACTGTAGGTAGCCGGCCCGCGCCTCCGCAAATTCGCCGCTCTTGTCACTCGCATGCGCGAATGGAGCGTAAAGATGCATGAGGGGACGCCGTACTGAAATGTCAAGCTCCATTCTTGCCATAAGTCGCGACGGCACCTTGTGGGCCGCATCATTTTGATGACTGAATCGCAGTGGTGGTGGAAGGGTGTCGAGTATCTTTTCGAATGACCGTGTGTGGCTGAGAACATGAGCATAGTCAAGACTATTCGTTGAGTGAAGATCTCGGCAAGCGTGTAAGCGGTCTTTGGCGGACTCCGCCAGGACACATTGGCAGAGGGAATCGGTCCACTCATCGAGAGATCTAGGGGTTGGAGTTGGGCCGTGACTGTGCAGTTCGGCGTCATTGATGTTAAGAGGCGGCTTGGTGCTGAAGCTAGGAACCATACAGGGCATGTTGCGTAGTATAGACAGCATCATATCTTCCTCGACGATCGTGTACCATAGTCGACGACGCAATTCTGCTTCAAGAGGTGTGTATGCTTCGGCCAGTTCGTCAGGATCTTTGTCCATCTTCAGGATCAAGCAATGGCGGAGAACGTCGCCAGACGCTCGCCACAGATCGTTATGCTTATCCAAGCGCATCCAGCGCAGTAGAAGGAACAACAACTTCGTCTGTAAGGTGGAGACAGTGTAGTACTTCTTCGAGCCCATGCTCTCGAGAAACTGTTCCATATACAATACCGTCATGTCTACAATGGTGCCATTCTGAGCTCGCAAGACATCTTGACACTCATTATTGATTCCCATCATTGCACCCATACAAACTACCGCCAGCATCTGTACCACAAAAGTTGAGTCTTGTTGAGGGGCCGCAGCCGGCGAGAAGAACTCGTTCAGCTGCTCGAAGAACGTGTTCCGATGAAGGATACGGAAGCAATGCTCCAGATTATCGAAGTACAGCTCACTCAATCGAATGCAGACATCTAGCCAAGAGTTAGTCGTGGCTTGCATGGCCGACGCTTGTCACTTCATCGTCTTCCGATAAGAGCGACCTACCTTGTGGCGGGAGGATAGCAATGAGACTCATCAGACTGAAACACTGCGCCCAAGATTTGGTCGACGATGATATTGTTTGATAGAGTTGTGGAGAAGTCGTAAATCATGAGCCACGTTGACGATTCTCTGACTTGCGTGCTCGGACCCTAGAGACCGCATGAACGCTGCCGCATCTGGAAAGACGACGGCATTGAATCGATGGCGGCTGATGGATGGCGAACGAGGGCCATTCTCTTGTCCTCTAGCGCTGGTCTGCGCTTTCTGTCCTTGGATGATGCTTTCGAGCTGAGTCACACGCTGTTCAAGTCTTTCGATGACGCCAATGCCGGGAGGGGTGACTGCATCGATGGGAATTGCCTGGACAGGAAGCGCGTCTCGGTTCTGGTCCTGCTGAATTAATGCATACCGAGGACGCTTGGTGACGGGCTCGCCATCGGACGACGGCCTGCGAGGCTCAGGGATTTGCCCATCTTGATACGCACATGCCGCCTCGTTACCTGACCGCTTACATTGACCACACGGCAAGGTGCGATCGCAGCGCAACTTTTTCTTCCGACATTCTAAGCAAGATATTACAGGTCGTGGTCTCTGCTTCTTGGCAGAGTTCTGCACAGGTGATGCATCGTCCATAGAATTGACAGCTGAGTTTGACACAGGTGGCTGACCACACAACTTCAGGACCCCCACACTTTGGGGCAAGCGAAATGATTTGCTACTTCAACTTTGAATGGCAGAAAACCGAGTGGGATACGATGCTGTAGCGTCCAACTCCGAGAGAAGGTCCTGCGCTCGAAGGAGCCACAGATTCTCACCTTCCCGATGGCGTTCTGGCGGAAAGGAAATTTTCCAAGGTGTTCCTGACCGATAGGCACAACCCGGCTGAATTGCTTCGAGAAGCGCTTGTATCGAAATTGGGCGGGACCCGAGACGGGAGTGAAAACCTTCAGGCCGAAACCGAATCGAGGTCGTCTGTGGATGCTGTGGTGTCTGTAATACTGACGTCGCAGTGGTGTGGGAGCAAAAGATATCCCGCGGGAGTCATTCAGATCGAGTAGGTCAGACCGTCCACGGGTAACTTCGAGGTCTGGCGCTTCTGGCTCTACTTGGTGGGATTAGAGTCCGAAGAGCCTTGGAATTTATTCGTTGTATCAGAAAGGGCAGACACTACAGCCCTGCTCATAGCCATGCAGTCAAAGTACCGTAGCAGATCGTTCGAAAGCTTTAAGCGATCGAACAGGATTGAGGTTTCTTGCATCAGGCACCACATTGATGCCGAACGCCTTGCCAGGGTGTGCGTTATTAGGGTTAAATAGTGGTGGCAGCTTCCAAGTTCGGGGCATGCCATAGGCGGTAAGAGCGACGGGGCTAGGCTGTGGCTTGCATCGAGCCATGTCCGAGCTTCGAGATTTCTGCGAGTCAATCCCAACCCCACCGTCGCCTCCACCAAGACCTCGAAGTCAACCTGCTCTCATCCATCCACGTCTTTTTCTCGGCGCAGATCAAAGTTGACGACAACAGAGTCTCACTGTCGATTACTGACACTTCAACGTCGACTCACGCAAGTGATCGCACGACCTCACTGTTAGTGGTCAGCTACCACTCGTGTTCGCGCCAGGACAATCGAGTTTCCATCACCTCCGAGGCTCCTCGGCCCCCATACAGCCAGACAGCCCCTCCTACGAAGTCTTCGACACCACCAGTCTCTGACACAATGAACCTGTGAACGATACTGTCGCACCCCTCTCGACGCCCGCAGCCCACCTGCGGGCGGACCGTTCACCACATCATCTCCGAATCTGAACATGCCGCAGGAGCAAGATTCACACTCGGCGATATGGCCAGAACACATGCAAGACCAGCAGATGGGCGCTGGTGTGGGCGCGGAAGATGATTTTTCCAAGTTCCTCGACCTCGACACCGACTTCCCTTTCAGCCTGGAAAATGGCAATAGCGGCATCGACACGCCCATGGGCCGGCTGGCCTTCAGCACGCCTGTGTCGCAACAGCCACAACCACAGACCATGCACTTCGAAGGCCAGCCCATGTCGCTGGATCTGTCTTCAGCGGCGGACCACATGCAATTTGGTACTCCACAGCACTATCAGCCATATCAGCAACAATACCATCAAGTTCAGATGCCACCGGGCTACAGTGTTCCGCCCACACCAGTCAGCTCTGAGATGCATGCCGCAAAGTATGGCCAGCATATGGACGGAGCCGCTCAGTTGATGTTCGAACGACAGCAGGTCTCATTCACGCCACTAGTCTCACCAGCTCAGACACCCCTGACACATGCATACGGCGTACCGCAATATGGTACGGCAGATGACTTCTTCAGTCCGCTCACATCTCCCGCCATCGAAGCACAACAGCAGGCTTTCAGCTCAGCGAGGACAACGGCTTCACCGGCTGATTTGACTGCCGAGACCTCGACCAAGCCCACGTCTGCGCCTCGGACAAGCAGACGACGAAAGAACAGCACTTCGACCCGCGCTGCGACCAGGAGTGTCAAACAGTCACCAGTGGTCAAGGCCCAGGGTCGCCGTAGGAAAGCTTCGTTGACCAACATCCCACCTGAGCAGATCAATCAGCTCCTCAGTCAGAACGGACAACAGCAAGGTCTCCCGCCGCATATGCTGCCAGGCACGGCTGATACGAGTGGCGACTCCGTTTCTCCTGAACCTTTGTCAGAGTCGCTAATGCGGCCACCTCCGGTACCTCATGCCGACAGGTCCCCGTCTGGTCTCGGGTTGAAGGATCAGTCAGGGAATGGTGTTACTCCCTTAACCCTGATGTCAATGCCAAGCAAGCAGGTGCCAGGCAAAGGTCTAGAAACTTTGACCATACCCGAAGATAGCATGGAGGACATGATGCTACCCGACGCCGCTTCACCAGTCCCTCCTGATGCGCTGGATCAGATGGAGGACAACTCATCGACACCGACGGTGCCCGCAAAGTCGGCAAAGACCAGTGCTCAAAGTACTCCACGAGGGATGTTGCCCAAAAGTAGCACGTCTGACGGTTTCAATAAGCCCAGCAAGGTTGAAAGCAGGCCTGGCACGGCGCGTGGATCAAAGAAGCGGGCTGGCACCACCAACGGCATTGTATCCCCAGCTCTTCGGCCGAAGATCTCACCCAACATCAGTCCCCTGGTTCCTTCCTCAGGTCAGTCGCTTCCAGCGTCTGTGACTTTTGCTAACAACACTGCAGGCGCCGGCATGCCCCATCTGTCGGCCGAGACAAGCGCACTTTATCTCGCATCGAAGTCCAACTACCAGAACATCATCGACGGTACGCATCTGCCTGGGGTATCGTATCCTGAAGCTCTTGCCGAAAATCTAAGCTCCAAACGAACATCCCACAAGATCGCCGAGCAAGGCCGCAGAAATCGCATCAACCTCGCCCTGAAAGAGATCGAGACTCTGCTCCCGGCATCTATCACTGCGCCAGCAATCAAGAAGGAGAAGGAGGCCGAAGGCGCGGCAGGTAAGTCAGCGTCGGCAGCGGCAGCACAAGGCGCGAGCAAAGCTTCTACGGTGGAGATGGCGATTGTGTATATCAAGAGCCTGCAGGCGGAGCGCGATGAGGCGAAGGCGGAGAGGGACAGCGCGATGGCCAAGCTGGCGGAAGTCGAGAAGGAGTTGAGGGAACGGGGAAGCAGCGGCGGCAGTACGACTTCTGATTGAAGTTGAATTGTCACTGCAGGGAGGTGTTTAGAGATTCAGTCGAAATGAGACAACGCGGCCTAATGATCTGGTAATGGAGACGACTGGGAGGCGGTGAGCATTATTGCATCAGCAGGAGTTCCGTGAAGTAAAAATTGGCGCGATGATCAGGTACATAAATCGAACTGGTTTGGACAGGGTCAATTGGCCATGTCTCGCCTCTATCCGGCACTGAATATATTGAACCTGCAAAAAGAATGGAACACCAATGTTTTGTGATGTGATTAATCTGTCTGCAGAAGGTCTATTGCAGCTTGCTACCGTAGACGCGCCAGAGAATCTGGTCTCGTAGAACGGGATTTGAATCAAGAATTGTCGAAAGCTGAGGATTGGTGAGGAGAACTTTGAGGAAGGTGAGGAGAGATGCGACCTTATAAATGAAGAGGTGTACCTTGTGAAACTTTTCCCGATAGAAGTCCCGATTAGGAAGGAGAGCTGCAGTTTTCGGGATTTGGGAAGTTCATCGGATTTATCTGTGCCTTCACCGGCTCGAGCGACCTACGAGCGAATCATTTTCACGGCTGGCATGAGATATTCTCACTGTCACGATAGTAAGTTCTAGACGTCGCGATTTGCATGTCGCGAACTTAAGTGCTGGCACTGGTGGTACGCGTCCTAACAAGGATCGATTCGCGAGATCTCCACACCAAAAGGACAGGTCGCTGACGTATACTGACCTTCAATATGCTTTCAGATTTGCCATTCTAGCAGAGCTATCCCTCCTATCATCAGTGTTGGGCACTGTCGGAGCTCCAGTGAAGCGCAGGCTCTGATCCCGCTAGTCCTCTTCTCTGCAGCACAATCTCATGAAAGCCCGGCATAGGTGAAGGTTCTGGATCTGCTAGCCCCAAAATCAACACGGTAAGGCGGCTCGTGGTACCTGCACGAATATGGCTACAAAGACGAATCAAGCATCATCGATGCTCCGGCTACTGTTGCTTGGTTGTGCTTGGATGGTAAAGTACATATAGCCTGACCATGACCTGACATCGAAAAGAGCTTCAAGACTATTATTTTGTAGTGCGTGCGGATTTCAACCTCACAAAGAATACAGACTCAACAGCTAGCAGCTATGGCAGACCATATCATTGGCCTCGTCACAGGCGGCGTCAGCAAAGCCATCGCCATCACATCAGAAGTTGTTGCCGGAGACAAAGGAAAGGCTTCGGCCGCACAGAGGAGAGCGTCCCAAGCGCAGAATCAGCAAGTGGATGGGACCGGGAGACGAGGCTCTTCCTCCGACAACGAGGATCAGCAGAACCTGACCGAGTTCGAGTGGGCGCTCGAGGAGCTTGAGGAGGAGCTAGGTGACCCACCTGCGTATACTCCAGCTGGGGAACAAGCTATGGTCAACACGCCACAAGGACTGGACAGGCTGCAACGCCTGCCGCAGCCCGTGGTCATACCTCAACGGCGGCCAGGATCGCGGGGACGCGGCTTCATGCGAGCCTACGCACCAGTTCTGGGCACGCACGCGAACCTGGACCAGTCTACCTTCCTCAAATTTCTCGGTGACCTAGACAACGCAACCAGTGCATCGCCGATCGTAGGTCACACCACCAGGACACCAAATATGTACCGCCCATACTGACAATACCGCTCACAGTTGAATGTGATCAACCTAGCATGCTTCATCGTTGGCTGCATTCCCGAACCCATCACCACAGCAGTCAGCGTAGCAGTCGGCACAGCCAGCATGGTAGCCACCGAGCTACAGACCCGGTACAAAGCCAACGCGTTTCTGGACCGCGCCAACGAAGAGATCTTCAAGCCCCGAGGCCTGTTCGTCATGGTCATGACCTACAAGCCCGAAAGTCCCGATGACATGATCATGACCGCGGAAGCCACCACCGATACGGCTTCCGTCGCACTCGTGAAACAGTCAACTGCAACCCACACGCAACAATTCATGCGACGTCTGCGCGACTCAAGCGGCAAGACGACAGACGCCCAAATGCCGGATTTCGCGCCCCTGATCCATCCAGCGCTGGACATGGTCCTCTCTTCTTCATCCCTCGCCACGTCCACCACTAGTGATTCCGAGAACACCAAAGCCCTCAGCCTGATGAAGCGCAAGTCCTCCCTCGTCCAAGAATACCTTGACCGCCGAACCCAAGCAGAATTCGCGATCAAGAACCCCAAATCAAAGTACACCGCAGCCCTGGGGCCTACGGCGCAAGAGAAAGCATACGTCAACCGCTACGCCAATCCGGATCACCCAGTGAACAACGGCTCAATCTTCGCGCTCCTCACCGGCGGCACGTTCGACCCCATCGGCATGGGCCGCGTGCAGCGTGCAGAGGCAAAAGCACGGAGGAGCGGCGAGCCACCGTTGAGTGAGCAGGAAAGGCACGATGCGCTGATGGGGAGGAAAGTGAGGGGACGTGTCACGGGAACGCCGAGTAAGAGCATTCCTATTGTTGGCAAGATCTTGAAGAACGATGCGCTGTATTTACTGGTGGCTAATCTGCCCACGGACGAAGAGGTAAGGGCGGTGAGGCAGCAAATGGATGTTGGGAGGAGATGATGCTGTTGGCTTGACATCCACCAGAGGATGTGTAAGGTCGCGTCAAACATGCCGCCGAAGGAAATTCAGTCGAGCCTATAATTGTCAATAGCTTTCTGACACGAGGCCATTTTGACGTTACACTGCTTGTTACATTCGGAGACTTCCATGCCGATCTTAGATCTATCTTCACCGTCCCACCTCGAACCATGCGACTCCTCGCTTCAGACCCTGCTATCGTCCCTTCACAAAGGCTTCAGACGGATTTTCGGGGAGGCGGCGTCCGATCGCGAACCTCCAGCGCAGTATTGGACAACTGAACGTCAAATCTGACTTGCTCGATGGTGCCTTCCTCCATGTCATAGAAGTACACCGCCCTCAGGTCCACCAGTTCCCCATTCAAATAAATAGAGGGCCCATTTTTCGTGAGAAGAGGTGGCGCAAGCACCATGTTCGTAGCCGGTTGTTCGTGCTCCTCTTCATCGGTGTACGAGTTTCGAAGGACGTAGTGATCTGACTTCGTTGTAGACGGTCCAAGGACGGTCCAAACATCGAAATCATGACACCATTCATCTCGGTCGTCGAACCCTGTCCCCTTTCGCTCGGGTTTGCGCCAGAGTATGACCTCGTCGTCGACATTGAACTCGCGCGCGACTTTTGACTCCCAATACTCCTTAGGCATGGTCAGCGCATTTCACGCAGGAACATCGCGGGCAAAAGAGACGTTCATACCTGCTCGGCGATGTCCTTCCCCTTCAACACCCGGATGTCCTGATAATATTGGCGAGTAATGCGCTCCAGATCCTTGACCCTCCTCCCCAGTCTGCCGTTCTCCTTGGATAGGATGATGTTGGTCCACTTCAGCCCTCCTGGTCTCAGATCATCGACATCGACAGACTGTGCGCTGCTTTCGATCTCCTTTCCTCCCTAGTCCAGCGTCAGATAGAACCTCGCGCGACCATGAGAAGGGGCAATGACCTACCTCGAACCCAGGCGCACCGACAGTCTGCTCTCCGGTGTCGCCTGTCTTGGACTGCTTCTTGGGCCTCTCCATGAGTGCGTCGACGGTGTCGACGGTACGCTTTTCCGCCAGCTCTGCAGGTCAGGTGCTTGCTTTGCTGGACTTCGTGTGGATTTGAGGAGTTGAGATATGGAAGGAGAATGTAAGCCCTAGGGAGGCCTCTGGCATACAAATGTATGTCTGTCATGCAAGTCTGTTTGTGCGCTTACGTCCTTGTTGTGGACGATAAAGACAATGTTTTGCGCCAGAGGTTACTGGCGTGCATCTCAAGTTAAAGAAGATGCTTGCATGATGTGGCCTTGACGGTTGAGGACTCACCTGGAACACCCTCTCATCACCGCGAAGGGTGGCCTGAGAGACTTGGTGCGTGAACAAAGCAGTTACAAATCGCATATAATACCCGATGTCTTTATTTAAATTCATACATTACCATTTACTTCATTCCTCCAAAGAGAAGCAGCCGTCTAGGGTGCAATGGGCACACCCAGCGCCTTCCTGGCCAAGTCATACCCAGCCAGCCTCTCTGGCGCGGCATCCACACCAACACAGTCCTTCAAGTACGACGTATAGCCAGCCGTCGTGCCAAGCTTGACACCCTTCTTGTCAGCATCAGTGCACTTCTTCGTGTAGAACCAACTGGCACTCCCGAAAGAGTACTTGTTGTCCACGACCAGATCCAGGATCTTCGACACATCACCAGCTGCCTTGGCAAGTCCGTCACTGAGCTCGGGGAAGCTGGCGGCATACTCCTTAACATAGGTGGGTGACATCATGTTGGTAGTCCCCTGTCCTGGCGTTCCAGGGAAATGGTTGCGTTTGTACATGAACTTTCCGGATTCGAAGATCATGATGGACAGGAGAGCTGCCTGTTCCTCTGGGGTCGTGATGGTGTAATCTGCGAAAGCCTTCACGATGAAAGGGGCAGCGTCTTTGGCGGTCGTGCATTCGTCAGCGAATTTGGCACCAGCGCAATCTGTTGTCGCCTGCATGTAGTGAGTGCGGACACAGGCTCGACGCCTGAGGGTGGGGCACCGAGTGTGTGCTCGCCGGTAGGTGCCGAAGCGGTACCGCTCGGTGACGATGCCACTGGCACGACGTTTTGGCCTGCTGATCCTGTTGATTTGGGTGCCGAGGTCTGAGATCCAGAGGCTGCGGGTGATGAAGGAGGAGGAGCGCCTCCAGAAGAAGCAGGCGAGGAGGCAGATGGGGCACCGCCCGAAGAAGCAGAACCTCCTGCGGCAGCTGCACCTCCGGCAGGAGCTTTGCAATCAGGCGCGCTTCCGAGATCAGATCCTGTGGCAGTGGGAGGGAGGACGAGGACCTTGCCGACTGGAATCTTTTCATATATGATGCCTGGGTTCAGGGCAGTGATTTGGGAAACGTCCGAGAGACCGTGTGCTTTCGCAATAGCGTAGCCAGTGTCGCCTACCTTCATGGTGTAGGTCTTGCATCCGGAAGTGGCAGCAGTGGCAGCGCCCGTCGCTGCAGAGGCTGGAGGAGCGCCTCCACTAGAGGCCGATGGTGCGGGCTGGGAAACGCCAGAGCTGCCGGATGACGGTGCACCTCCGCTAGCCGCGGGTTGAGTGTTCTGCCCAGTGGCTACGGGAGATGTAACAGCTGTCTGGGTATTCTGTCCAGTGGCGACAGGAGATGTAACAGCTGTCTGGGTGTTCTGTCCCGTAGCGCCGAGGGAAGAAGCTGATCCTGCAGCAGGACTCTGCGTACTCTGGCCCGTGGTGGCAGGGATCGAACTCAGAGAGACCGAGCTGACCGAGACAGCTGCCTGTTGAGCGATGGAATGAATCTTGAGTAATGCGCTGGCGATGGCCGTAAGATCCAGTGAACTTGGTGCAGGAGAGCTCCCGGGGTCTGAGACGACCGAAGTGACGGTCATTGTTCCAGTGTTTGTAACAGTGCTGGCATAGTCGTCGTCATGGCAGGCCACGAGGTGGGCTGCCAAGAGCGGCAGCCCGAGTGTCAGGTATTTCTTGAGCATTTTCGTGAGTAAGTCAATATCTTAGTAGGTTGAGAAAAGGTTTTGATCAAGTGCGGTGTACGACAAATTGTCGGAATATTGCATCAGGCAGGTACCCGTGCTTTGTGACAGGTTGGGATAATATAGCTTGCAGCGATATCGACTCTTTGAGTGGGTCAGCACTCAATGCGCTTTGTGAGAACAAGTGGTGACCGACTCCGACAAAGATGTGGCTTGGGCCTTTGAGCTAGGGACAAGTATCGAAGCCGTGGGGTTTTGCATGGGGTTGGTGGGGAGTGGTCTTTGTTGAGACATCGGAAACAAAGAACAACATAGTCGGCAAACCGCGACAGAGCGCGGTTGTAGTGATCAGAGCAGCCGAGGCCTCACCATGATCGCCGGAAGCTAAGTCATACGTTGGGTGGGCTCCGCGATGGTATGTGGCGGAGTGCGGGCACGCTGGCAAAGTGCGGGCTGGAAGTAGACTGTATCGAACTATCGAGGTGTCACCTCGCTGCGCTGCATGTCAAGCGCCGGTCCGCACGAAAGCAGGACCTTCGGTACCATCGACCCCCTTCTCAGTCCAAGTATTGACGATTTCCGCGAACTGCTCCGGAATGTCGATGGAGTGATTATGCCAAGCCCCAGGCAGCTGTGATCCTTCGCTGTTCTGATTTAGATCCTTAACCACATGAACGAGCTCAGCGAAGTCTCTCGTGGCCATGGCAACGTCATGCTCACCGACGCAGACCAGCATGGGTGGGTATGCTTGTTGACGAGGCCGTTCATCAATACTGAAAGCGAAGCTCTCCTGCTGAATAGCACCGGCCGCATCCATCCCCACGATGCCGATATCTTTGGCCATAGCATCAATCCATTCCTGATCAGATGGCATATGCGGCATCTCCCAAGCCGCCCGATCATCCGGCGGATGGATTGAAACTCCACTGATGATGGCGGTGTCGACCAGCTCGGGCTGCTCCAACACCAGATCTAGAACTGCTTGGCCGCCCAGTGAGATTCCAACAAGTGCGATTTTGTGGCCTCTGTACTCGTCAGACAGACGCAGGTCCTTGAGAAAATTGGAGAGGAGTTCAGTCGATCTAGCGAACGTGAACGGACCAAGATCGACTGATTTGCCATGGCCAGGAAGGTCGACGGCGATCCATGGCGTCTTCAGGAATGGTGTAGATGTTCGATACATGCTTGAAGAGAGCGCTCCGCCGTGGATCAGAATCGTGACAACACCTCGCAGTTGCGCTGCCGTAGATGGCGTGCCGGAGATGTACTGTAGTGACATTGCTCGCGGATTTGATGTGATTGCGCAGTACTGTTGATCAGCAGCGAATAGACAGAAATACGCAAAGCGAACAGGAGAATTGATGGACGAAGTACTGTACGGGAAGATCCTGCAGATGTCTTGCAGCCTACCTTGAGTGATTCTTGCATCGGTGGTCGCTTTCCGCGACATGCTGTCCAGGACTGGCGAAGAAGCAAAGAGGTGAGTCACTCAGAGGGTTGACAAGCTCGTATTGCCAATGCGGGCGGCCTTGGCGCCACGGATGCACCTTCCCCAAGTCCATCCACAGAAAGCATTTAAGGGTTTTTTCATCCTCATTACCATGATCCGATAAATTCAGGTGCTGGCTGGACAGCAAGTATCGCGCGGCAATTCGACGAGTTGGTCTCGCTGCACCCGATAAAAGTTCCTGAACGAAGAGAAATGTCCATTCCATTAAGTACGTCTACTGACAAAGAAATATGCATCCCTGTCCTTGCACAGAACCCCCAAATCCTCGTCCTAAATGCACACCAAGCCCTCCCAGCATCGTTGAACACCGTTTTCCACAGATGATGTTGTCCGACTTTACAACAACATCGCCAATCCAGCAACAGCAACAGCACCAACACCCATCGCACCCTTGGCAGCATCGCCCTTGTACATGGCCGGAGTTGGCGTCGGCGCCGCAGGCGTGCTAACCCAAGCGGAGGTCTTTCCGCTGACGGCTTCCCAGCTGCCGGTGCCAGTGGAGGCAGGAGCCCCCCAGGAGGTGGAGGTGGATGTGGCGGGCGCGCCGGTGATCATCTTAGTGTAGCCAGGGCCGACAGAGTAGGAGACGGTGGTGTGGATGATCCAGGTGCTGCCGGCGGCGGAGTGTGGGGAGTCGTACATTGTGACCTGTTTGAGGGAAGGTGATTAGTGAGTGCTAGAGGGAGAGTGGGCAGGCGACTCGTTGCGAGGATCATGTTGGCCGGCGGATGTGGTCGAGCCAGCCAGCCAATGGTCCGTCACGAGTTGTGTGATCCTTGCTGGAGTCTCGGGAACATGGTACGTACGGAGATGTGAGGCTGCTCATCGCGCTCGACGACTTCCTGCGCGAACGCGAGGGGAAGGAGAGTGAGGAGGTATGCTGCCTTCATTGTAGCGGTGGTATATGAATCGGTCGAAAGACTGAAGTGTAGTTGGTAACGAGTGACTGCGGTGGGCTAAACGAGTGTGTGTGGCGCGGGTTGTAGAAAGCGAAGCGAAGACGAAGAGAATGCCAAGTAGCAGGTTCACGCGATAAGTAATAAAGGAAGGAAACAAGCACACCAAGCGGAAGCGCTGGTCATGTTTGTATTTTGCTTCATACCAATTCACGAAACGGTTGATAGGGAGATTGGTGGCACATGGGATGCGTGGCTATTTCGATGGGGCATGTCAACTCCTGACCTATCCTGAGACCGAAGTTCGGGCTTTGAGTTCTGCAAGGCATGCTGTCAGGGGTACTTCGCCAAGAAACAAGCTATTCCTTGTAATTAGCTTGGTCCAAACCGTTTCACTTTCGTCGTAGGTCGCGTGGATGGCGCACTGGTTCTGGAGTCGGACTGAGGACTTGCATCATACATTCGAGGCCTGGCCGGTTGTAGCGTACATCGAAGCAGCCGCCTGATGAATCCAAGGAATTTCTTTTATAGTTCGTACAAGCATTCAGCCACAAGCTTAAAATAATTGCTTGGGATTCGAGCTTCCGTCATTTCCGAACATTGTCCTCGTCACCTTGCCCGTCATAAATTTACATATCATTCATTAATAGCAACGCTGGCATACCTGCTTGTTGCTTGGTCGACCAGAAAATCAACCAGTCTTGCCGTCCAGAGGTGACAATTTGACGTGCAAATCTCTGGTGTAATTCATGACCCAGGTGTCCTCCTCTCGAACAGCATACGGATTCGCAAGCTCGATCTGTGTCATGCTGTCAGTTTCACAATCTGTACAACCTGCCAAGCACTCACATCGAACTCCTTAACGATAGCTGGGATCAGCTTCAGCATCTCCATCCAGGCAATGTTCATCCCAATGCAGTTCCGCTTGCCCTGTGAGAAGTGGAAGTTGGTCCGCTCCATAGTCGCAAGCTGCGTCGGTGAAGCATTGAGGAATCGTTCTGGATTGAACTGATGCGCATCGGCGCCAAAGATTGATGTATTGAACGACAAGGCACGAGTATTGGCAGCTGACATGATTAGCATGGTGGTTCGCTTAGGCAAGATTCGCACTTACCAATGATAGTGCCGCCTGGGAGAAAGGTGTCACCAATCTGCAGCCCAGAAGCAGGAACAACGCGCTCAAGCGGATCAGCGAAGAGATTGTGCATTCGACCCGCCTCTTTGACGCAAGCTTCGATGAACGGGAATCTCCTGGCTTCGGCCAGTGTGGGCGGCGACGACCAGCTCGCTCCTCGCACCTCGCTCACCAATCTTTGGTAGTGCTGTGGGTTCTTCAGAAGTTCCCAAAACACATTGGCAAGTGTGTGTCCTGTGGTCTCAGACCCCGCATGAATCATCGAGATCGAGATTCCGATCATTAACGCTGGATTGAAAGTCGAAGGGTCCGCTTTCTGTGCCTGGAACAGACGATCCAGCAGATCGTGATGTACGCCAGCGCCGCCCTTTTCGAGTCGGTCTGCAAATCTGCCTTGTGCCAGCTGACCAAGGGCGTTAGGTGTCCCGACTCCCTTGATGAAGCGATTCTTGAAGAGCAGTTCCTCAGTCTCCGGAAGCGCGCCCCATCTGAACCAGTACTTGAACCTTTCCTTGGCACCTTTCATAACGGCCTCAGCTTCTGATTGCTTACCGAGAGCGTCAGAGAACGCCAGTCGGCATATTGAATCAAAGGCGTAAAAGGCGAACATCGGAACCAGGTCGACGACACCTTCCTTCCTCCTCAGCTTGCTCATGAAGTTCTCAACGGTCAAGTCGACATGGGACTCGAAGTCTCTCATAGACGTAGTACTGAAGGCGAAAGCGATCTGGCGTTTGATGGCTGTCATGAGCTTCTCGTCTCGTATGGTGGCAAAAGATCTCGTCAGCTTGCCATTGATCTTGACCACAGGTACGTTGTAGTATGGAGCCTGGTTGAGTTAGTCAACGGTGGGAAACAGTGCTCACAAACTGACCTTATCGTACACCTTGGTCGTACCATACACCGTAGTGATGTAAGTGGGGTCGCTGAAGAGCACTCGCTTGGGTCCGTAGCGAACGAGAGGGCCATACTGGCTAGATAATCCGTCAATTCGTTGGCATTTCTTCCATACCATCGTTGCTTGAACAGCCAGAGATCTGACCAGGCTGCGAGTCGTGGTCCTGGGATGTGCCTGAGCGCTAGGTAGCGTTGGACAAGTCTCAGAAGCAGGGCTATAATCGCTACTGATGTCGACACCAACGCCCAGATCAGGGAGTCTCCAGGTAGAGCCATGTTGAACTGTGCTCGGAAGAGGCAGGTCAGCAAAAGTGATTCACATCTGTCAGTAGGAATATGATCGTGGTGGCAGGACCGGCCTCTGTTATAACGTTGCGAAGGTGCATGATCCTGCGAGACACTGTCGTAGGGCCTGACTCAAAGGGAGATCGTCCGAGGGCAAACTGTAACCAAAAAGGCGTCCCAAGTGGCTTGATCGGTGCCATCGACCGCACATCGATCCACTCGCCTCTTCGCAGCAGCATGTAAGCGGGGGGCAACGCGCATCATCCTCTCGACGACATGCGAGTCTCGCTGGACTGGGCCAGCTTGTACAGTGGATCGTACTCGATTCGAAACGCTTTGTTTCGGCATCGGCGCAAAAGTGCGGTAATGGCGGCAGAGCGAAGCCTGGTTCCGTTCGGACGAAAGCTTCGAGGGCTTGATGGAATCCATACCTAAAATGGGCCTCAACTTTGCGAGTCCGCCTGATTGGACACGAGACGTGCTGTAGTGGTTGGATGTTCTGCTAGTAGATGTTGACCTGCGTCGCTAGGCTACCTGCCTACCTGCTTCAGCTTCCTGAAAATCAGATGGCAAAAGCGTTGTTACCAGTAATCGACGTCGCAACCATCGCCATGCTCGGTAGGCAGTAGCCAGCCTGCACAAGCAGCTTGGAGGTGCTTAAGGGACGAGTCAGCCCAACCAGAATTTTTCCCCAGAATGTCGTAGTGGCTGTAGTAGTCGCGCAAGGCATCGACACTGGCAAGTATACGAGTCGAGATGGAGTAAGCGTACCCGGTTGATTTCCATCATCCACGCTTAGGTAAAAGCCGTGGCAAAAGCAACCCCAGCAGGCCCGAGAAATGGTTACTGGGATGGCGAATCAAATCTCGGGCTGCCCGACATGCGCATTTTGTCGCTCAATATAGATTACACCAGAGCGCGGGAAATCCTTCGGGTCGTCTAACATGTATGGATTGTGGTGATTGCCCACTTAACAGAGGTGGCAATGAGCATCAAGTCCAGAGTTTTTCCCCAGCATTTAGCAAAAGTACGCGGCGCAAGCCGCGAAGAGGCACATCGCCTGTAGTAAGACCTGCGGCCCAGTAAAAGCAGTATCGAATGATGTCGACTAATCCGATCAAGTGCTTTCTCAGGACGTTGAAATTGAATCTATTCTCAGTATGTACAACTGATCTAGAAATCAAACTCGCCTCTGAACTGATCCAAATTCATGCCCGTGCCAACTCTTTCCATCAGATCTCGCCGTCCCATGCCGCTCAACGCTCGCTTCAAGGTATCATAGAGATTTGTGCTCTCGTTTTGCTGAATCATTCTCTCTAGCTCTGCATCGGGCACATCGTTACCGTTCCCATCTCGAAGGATCTCCCTCGCCTTGTCCAGGCCCTCGTCTGTGACTACCCTGTGTAAGTTGAGAGCACCTAACAAGTGGCTGGCTGCTTCTGGGTAACATCCTATGTTGATGCAGGAGACACCTAGGTTATAACGTGCCCGGACGAAATTGGGGTTGTGTTCCAATGCTTTGCAGTATGCAGCGATCGCATCTTCTGATTTTCCGGAATTCGCTAGAGTGGCTCCTAACCGATTCCAGAGGAGATGGACTTGGCTCTCGCTGTTGGTCAGTCCGGTTTCGTGTGATGCTAGGGCTGCATTGAAGCAATCCACCGCCTTTTCAAAATCGTCGTCTCCGTAAAACAGCACGCCCAGTCCAACCTGCACGTCTGGATCCATCTGTGCACCGGACGGCGAGAGTTGTGCAGCCTTGATGAACAAGTTCGTCACCTTTTCGTGAATTATAGCCTGTTCCGTGAAACCAATATCCGACGCTTCCGAGACCTGCTCTGGAGGATGTATTTGAGGATATTTCACGCTCAGCCATCGTTCCAGTGTCCGATATGCGGTAGTCTCGTAGCCCTCGTTGGTGTAAGATACAGCCAGGCCCATTAATGCGTCCAGATTGTTTGGATCCAAGGTGATCGCTCTTTCCAAGGCACGTATTGCCGGCGATTCTTTTTCGTTTTGTGCTTGTGCGGAACCAAGGTATACCCAAGCTTCTACGTGATTAGGATCTTGCTGTACAGCGGCCTCGAATGCCAGTGCGGCTAGTGAGAGATTGCCGTGTGATCGTAGTATCTCGATGCCTTGATCGAAGGCCGATCGTGTAGCGTTTTCGTTCTCTAGGAAAGGATTATTTTGTTCGAACATGTAGTCGCCAAGCATCGGTTCCCTGGCCCACGCACCGTTGCCCATGCCTAACGAGGAATCGAAGTTCTCCCATGCGTTCAGATCTTCGTGGGAGAATGCATTATCGAAGTCCACGTCTTCGGTCATTTTCCTGATGATCATCAGTTCAGACTCTGTCATTGTTCGATCCACGTCGCCGAAAAGAGCATTCTCAAGAGCAACTAACCTGTCAACCTCTTCCAATTCTCTCTCCATCGCCAAGTTTGCTTCCTCGGACAGCGTATCTTGGTCGAGTTGTGCAAATTGCTCTTCCCAATTCTTGTCGTCTAGCTCAACCATCCTTTCCTTTCCCTTGCCTGGTGCCATGGCTGGTTGCTGGTGCATCTGCATACCGCTGTAGCCCATGCCCATGCCCATACCACTATTCATGTAACCCATATTCATTGGGCTCTGGAAGCTGGGCGCATACGCTGGGGTCTGCTGAACCGGCGTCGAGCTCTGCTGGGCGCTGGAAGTACCTGAGTGCTGAAACCGTTGGAATTCTGCGGGGTTGAAATTGTTGTGCCGCTGCGGTGCTGTTTGCGAGTTTGTGAAGGCCGCCTCCATCCTCGCTTGCTGTCCAGGATCGTACTCCGCCTGCCAGCCAGGCGAAGGCGTCCGCCGCACGAGGGGTTGTGCGTGTGGTAAGTCCTGTCGCATCTGGTCCATGGCGAAGGCCTGAGGAGTCTGTGACTGCATGAAGTTGTTCATCATCTGCGACACGTCAGCACAGTGTCAGTATATCGTGCCAAATTACGTACCTGGTCAGATCCATTGGGCGCGGTCCGCGAGCGCATGCTCTCCTCGACGCCGCCCGGCCCACGCCCGACCAACCGGTCTCGTTGAAGTGTGTTGTCATTCTGGGTGTGCTTTGCGAATTGGGTGAGGGGATTGCCGGCTGTCGAGCACTCTGGACCTCCAAGAAACGACATGTCTGCTGCTCAAATGGAGGCCGCCGTGCAAACGAAAGAAATGCAGTAAAGACTGTTGGAGGATTGAAAGTGACAAATGTCTGGGGATGAGGCGGCAATATTGACATGCCTCGGCTGGATGTGGCTGAGGTGGGAGATCTCTACGGTGGCCCAAGTTCTACGGTGATGCCTTGTATCTTGCTGTGCAGCTTCCAATTTGGGGGAGCGCCCACCAATGACATAATCCTGAGCTGCGTGAGAGTCGCGGCCGCCTTGTTGGTTGAACAGCACGCAGGTTCCCCATCACATGCATGACCTATGATGGTGACCGTAATGATCAGCTGAGAATCTGAAACCGGGCCAGTTGTCGTGTGAGCCAGCGCTTCTGCTCCTGTGCCAGTCTATCGCCTTACTGAACTGCGTTGCGTTATCCGTCAGCCATGGACGACAACGGCGGCTTCGACTCAGTTCAGTGGGAGAGAGATCGCGATGGACAACCCGCCGAAGAGAGCTCGAGTAGCCCCTTCCCTACAGCCTCGCAATTGCCAGACCGGTCAATAAGTCATCGCAGAAGCGACAGCACCTCGAGTCAACCACAAGCCGGTGAGAATGCGGATGCGGTCGATCTGGCTGGAATCGGAGCAGAAGGCTTCTTGGAGTGCACGGTAGACACGCCGCTGAAGGAGAATGATGGAACCAAAGATGCCTACGTCTCATATCTGATCACAACAAAAACCGACTTCAAAACCTTCCAGAAGGGCGACTTCTCGGTCCGAAGACGCTTCACAGACTTTGTCTACCTGCGCAATTCCCTACATCGCGATTTCCCAGCTTGTGCAACGCCTCCACTACCGGAGAAGAACAACATGGCCTATGTGAGAGGTGACCGCTTCAGTACAGACTTCACTCAACGACGAGCCTGGTCATTGCATCGCTTCATCCGGCGATGTACGCTACACCCGGTCCTACGAAGAGCACCGATCTTTCTGCTATTCCTAGAGACCTCGGACTGGAACGCTCAGATGAGGCTGCGGCCTGGACGGAGCAATACTAACACAAGCGAAGGCTCCCCTAACTCGGCTCCTGCTGGTTTCCTTGACAGTGTTGCGGACACGATGTTGAATGCCTTCTCCAAAGTACATAAGCCGGACAAACGCTTCATCGAGGTGACGGAGCGAGCAAACAAGCTCGACGAAGACCTTGGAAACGTTGAGAAGATAGTCTCCCGCGTTACTCGGCGACAGGCAGATCTGGAAGCGGACTATGCTGATCTGGCTGTTAACATGCGAAAACTGACACCACTCGAGCCCGCAATAGAGGCACCTGTACAGACCTTCGCAGCCAGCATGGAGGAGAACTCACGAGGCTGGAAGGGTCTGCATGATCACACTGCTCAGAACTATCTCACAAGCCTGAAGGATATGGAGGCCTATATTATGTCGGTCAAGTCACTCTTGAAGACTCGCGAGCAGAAGCAGCTCGACTTCGAGGGGTTGACGGACTATCTCCAGAAGGCTACCTCGGAGCGCGACGTTCTGGCATCGAGCAATCCATATGCCCACGGCTCGCCACTCAACCCAGCCAACTTCATCCGCAACAAAGTTGAAGACATCCGAGGGGTTGATCATGAAGCATCCCGCCGTGAGCGAGCCAGGAAGCTTGAGCTGAAAATTGAGGAGCTCAACAGAGAAGTCGACTCATCCAAAAGTACTAGTGAGATGTTCGACGAGCAGGTGGTGCGAGAAGTTGCTGATTTTGAGCGAATCAAGGCGGTGGAGTTCTCGGACAGCCTTGGTCAACTGGCTACACAGCATATGGCGTTCTACCAGGGCGTTGAGGATACGTGGATCAGGTTCCTCAGAGACATGGATGCGGATCTCTCGAGCGTCAAGGATAAGGGCAGGGCTGTGTCTGCGTGAGTGCAGTGATGGACAGCAGGCAGACAGTAATTGGGAGGACTAGCCTCGTAGTAATGGCAGAAGATAGGATAGCATCATGCCACGGCTTCCTTGAAGCAGTAGACATCATTACAGAAGCAGATCCTCAAGTGACAGATTCTGCTCGCAGGCTAATGTACAAAGATTCATTCAAGACCGGATGACAGACATATTCATCACTATCTGCAGTCCTCACACTCCTCCTGCCGCTCGCCAACACTTACATTCCCAGCATTACCTTCCGCATCCTTTCCGCCACCATTCGAAGTCTCTCTGTGATCCTGCTCCGCTTTTTGTTCCTTTCCTTTCTTCAGCGCTCGATCCGTATGACCCAGCCCTCGGCCAGGCTCAACCACATTGCGAACCCGATTCTTCAACTCCTTTGTTTCAGGAAAGCCACCATCTACCTTTCGATCCCATATTGTCGTTTCCTGAACTTTCACCTCCGCCTCATTGCCATTCGTTGTGTCATGTGATGAATTGTCATTGGATGCTTGATGGTAGAGTTTGATGACAAAAGTCCCAGACGTAGATGGCAGTAAAGCTACTTCTCCTATCGAGGTTGAGAACGTGCGCACGAGCTCGCCTGCGTAGTATGTAGCCCTTAAATCCCATTTGCATTGTGTGCAGAATTGGATGGTGATCCGGGGGACTGTGATGTGGCCTGTGGCGGATTTGGTTGTGGTTGTTTGCGGTTGGGTCTTTTCTGTTGCCATATTGCGGTCACTTATCGGTCGGCGAGATACTATAGGGTGGCCGTACGGGTGACGACTGGTCAGTAGAAAAGAAGCATCTGAGTCTGAGCTTGAGGAGAAGTACTTAAATGCATACCCGTACAGGCGCGGCGAGAAGGAATGCCAAGACTCATTCGTGTAAATGACTTCGTGCCTCATCTTGTCCTTCTCGTCCGCGAAAGCAGCTATATCTATCGGAATCTATCACTGGGGTGCCACTCATCCCATTACGCAAGTACAGCAACCTTGGACGCCCCTCGTTGATCCTTCTACAACATCAGGCACCACAATGCCAATTGGCGAGACATCCCTGGTAAAGCTCCTAGCAACACTGAAGCCCACCCTCACCACACATACGTTCGTCTTCGTCACACTCGCCCCGTCTAGTCCTAAGCTATCTTCGCTTCTTCAATCCTCAATCATGACCTTTCGCGAAAATGAAGGCGTCACTCTTATCCTTCCGGAGGACGTCGCGGCGGAGCATCAGCTGCATTACATCTACCGAAGTCGACAGATCATTCTGGATGTGCACTCGAGTCTCGATGCTGTAGGCTTCATGGCACACATTGCTACGAAGCTGGCTGGCGAGGGCTTTAGTGTGAACCCGGTCAGCGCGTACTATCACGATCATCTGTTTGTCAAAGCCGATGATGCTGAGGCTGTCATGAAGGTTCTGCGAAGGATCAGGCGGACGCTCGCGGCGACTCTGAAGCTGATGGGTGAGGTCCGCCAGCATACAGGGTGGCCCAGTAGCACCTTCCTCGTCGTGGTCTTCCAAGTCTTGGCTCAGAAGAAGTCGCGACCATCAGAGCGAACCTGTTCGACCACGTCGACGAGCCTGTCGCGTTTGAACTCAATTCCTGTCTGGAGCAGTCGACGGTGAGGCTTCGGGTACCCGCTGATCCTGACACTAAAGCCGCCATAACTAGCCTATTGAAACTTGAAATTCGTAAACTACGTCGAGAGCATCTCCCGACACGCAAATGCTTGAAGTCGTTCACAATTCCACGATGTGAGGCCGCCGGACCGCGGGAAGTACGGCGCGCATCCGCAGGCTCTCGGTCTCCCTATATTATCCATCGCAGCCGTTCTGCACAAGGCTACCGACACGATGTATACGTCGTTGATCGGGTTCGCGGACTCGGTCTGCCTCAAGGCGGCCCCTGGCGCGCCGCGCCGCCATTGACGATTTTTATGGGCTGCAATCACTGATTGAGCGGTGTCAATTGGCCCTGAAAGCTCTAGTACACCGCTGATGCGTAGCCTAGACCCGATATGCTTAGGCGCATTGCCCAATGGGCAGGCCTGAAGACGCGCCACGGCCGAATCAATACGAGCAGCATTCAGCTCTACACGAGTTTCACTCCCCCAAAGAGGACTCTGGCGCTCAGCCTGATCAACCCATATCTCACGACCAGATCTTGGAACTCTCGATACTTGTGAATATCGGAGCTCACCACGACCACCACGATGCGCCAATGTCGCTCAGAATAGTGGTGCGCTTGAAAAGCACGAGGCACGGACAACCTTCACAGGATGACAGAATCTTCGAGGAGCGAGTCGATACCAAGGCCGCTTCGAAAGCAACGGATCAAACATGTTGATCAACAAGACATTGAAAATGCCATTCGGCTACTGAATGAGCATGCGGACGACAGCCTTAGTATCTATTTCATCTCGGCCTTGCTTTTTCTCCTGAACCGTCGGCCCAAACCACTGGATCCATACGCCGAAGACAAGAAAGTCATCGCCACGGCTTTAGATTTCTCCTCAACTGGTGTGTTGTCGAAGCACTACTGCTACACAACGCCATCCTTTGGGGACAGTCCTGTGTTTCCTTGCCCTTCAGAATCAGGTTCGATCAGGATCATCTTATACATGACCGCAGAGCTCGAGTTCGCCAGTGGCCCGGTCATGGACAGCAATCGCACGTGTACAAGGTGCAACTACTGTCACAGAGCCCCCCAAGTCGGTCCCGGCAGTGGTGCTTCACGATTCTCCAGCACCTCTCAGGTCAGCCCTGGTACCGGCTTTCCACCACCCAGTTCGCAATTAGATACCTCCGATTTAGCACCCCCCTGGACGACCTATACGACAAATCGATCAACTTCGTGTAGCACGTGCGGGTCCGAGGGATCACGTTGCCTTGACGGACGCAGAAGATCAGCTAGCTCCGATCGAGTCCGGCGGCATTCTGTACGCTCAGCGCCAGCAGCCGGTAGACATACCACCCGCCGGAGAAGCACTGATTCAATGGTGTATGTGAGGCACACGAGCACTCTTTTGCGAGAAAATTGGCCTGTAGGTCCCACCCACTTTCATTGCAGAGGTCTAGCATTGTCGACAGTGCATGCACAATTATTTAACGTGTGCCTGCTGCAGCATCTGATGATGTCCACACTGCGCTTGCGCCCATCAGAACAGCTGCCTGGGAGCCTAGACAGCGGGTGTTTCCTCCGAGTTGACTAACCGCTCAACAGGAATATAGAGGAGGTAGCAGCGTGGATCCGCTTCATGTAATGGGAATGTGCGCTGAGACTCAAGAAGCCCTCCTCGCAATTGGCGTCAATCTGATGTTCGATCCCAACGTCGCCAACGGTTCAGGGGAAGCAGACGACATCATTTGGCGCAAGCGCGCCAAAGACTACAGGCAAACATTGACACTCAACGGACGGCTGTATCCCTTCTACACCGTGCCTAACACTATCCGTATGGATCGAAGTGGAGACGACTCGCTTGAAGTCGAGGCACGTTTCTTCTCCACTTCTACTGGACAATTCTTCCAAGCATACCAGTACTTCAGCCCTTTAGCTGATGACTTCTGGGACCGTTTGACAAGTCCCCATTGCGCAGCCGGGCTTCATCGTGGGGACTTGGGCCTGGGGCGGAGGCTCGTGACGTTTGATCTACTGGATGCAACAATAATGTCTCATATACGCTTCATTCAGTGGACGCGTGATCTTGGAGCGTGGAAGCCACCGGAATATTCTAACGGAGTGCCTGAGAAAGAGACACCATTAGTCGGGGACCTCGAGCTGATCTCTGACTTCTCGAAGGCGGTTCGAGATCTCGTGCAGTCTAGTGAGCTGTGCGTCGAGTCTATCGAGCTTGCAGCAAAGTTTGACGATCAATGTCGCCGTAGCTTCGACGAGCTGAAGCTCCGAAGCAAGAATCGAAGAGCTGTACTTAAGAATACCATGGAAGACCTGAAGTCCGACATGGACGCGTTCATCCTTCGCGGCAACAATCTGCTGGATAAGAGGCAGGCTACGTCACTCAAGTTGCTGACGCTCGTAGCATCTATCTTCCTCCCGTTGACGATGGCCTGCTCCCTTTTGAGTATGTCGACACGTTTCAACGTACTTGGACCCCTGTTGTGGGATTGGGCTGGTATAGTGATCACACTGGGCACCATCGTCTTGATTGCATTTCGAATGAGCCTGTACATGCAAAAGCTGAAGCATGAGCCAGCCTCGTTGCGTATGAGACGAACCGTCGAGGAGGAATTCAGGCGTAAGTCCGTGCTTTCCTACTGGCACTCCATCGTCGACACTCTCACTTCAGGCCCCATCAAACTCGCAGTCTGCTGATATGTATGTCTCCAGGAGCAAAGGCAAAGGCGCTATCGACGGATAAAAAGACTAGGGCTTTCCGCCAGACTCACTTGATTCCCTGGACGTCGCGGTTTCTATTCCGACTGACATCTTACCTGTTTATTGCCGCTGCCATAGGATCGTTCCTCGTGGGAATGTTTGCTGATCACGGCAATGTTGGCCTCGGCGCGAGGTCTCTCGGGTTCTCTGCAGCAGGAGCTGTTGGCTTCTTGCTCCTTGGCTTCCTGGTCTATAGGTTGACCAGATGGCTGGTGGTGGATAAGCTGTGGGAAGCACACGTACGCAAAGCCAGAGAACGCAAAAACAACAACAAGAGACCCCACGAGTCCGACTCAAATTTAGGGTCGGGCGAGGCTTCTATGGCTGATGTTAACTCCTCACTCCGCAATTCGACGGACGAAGAAGCTGCGACCGGTTCGGCGCCTTTTCCAGATCAGGCAACCAACAACAGCGCAACAGACAAGCACGATAAGAAGGAATCCTTTCGGCGACGGTTCGCCAAATTCTTCATCAAGAGTCTGATCATCGCCATCACGAGGCCCTTGACCTTGGTCGTCCTACCGGGAATTTCCATGGTGATCAGCTTCTTCTTCGGACCGCTCATCTTGAAGGTGCTTATCCATGTGGCCCTGAAGCTCATCCAACTAGCTATTCCGGACGACCGAAACAGTTCGTTGTGGAACATAGGAATTGATCTAGTACTCAGGGGCATCAGAAGGGAATATGGAAATCCAGACGAACCATTGTTCGATGAAACGGATGACGAGGGCGGGAGCAATGGCGGAGAGGAAAGGAGAGGGAGGTCCAGCGCAGACCGTGGACCTGAAAGTACAAGTCGCTCGAGATCAGGCGGCCGGCAGCAAGACACAGCGGTCGCCCAGAACGGGCCTGAGACGGTGCAGGCAGAGAAGACTACTGCCAGACCGGCCAGTACATGGAGTCCTGCGCAGGTTTACTACTCCAACGCTGCACAATCGAGCACTGATATCAGGCGGACGATTACGAACGCTTCTCTCCAGCCGAGACCGCCGGCACGTGCACAGACCGGTCCGCTGACTGGTGCCACGATAGATAGCAGAGAGCTCGGGAAGGTCAACACATCGCTGAATGCGCTGCTTATGCAGAGGGGAAGGCACCCGTTATGAGTCCGGCCATAGCATTGTATGGTCGGGAATGCCGATGAAATAGGGTTATGTCGTGTAGCCCAGCTGCCCGGCCAAGACAGGAGATTTTCTCTGTTCTAATGAAGGCTCTGTGTATCCCGCACAGCGCCCTCCCTAGCAGGATAAATATTCATGAGTCGGTCTTGCGACTCAACGCTCAGGTGAGGCTCATCTGAAACTTGTCGGCTCGATCTGCAAGAATATTTGAGCCTGCAGAGCCCGCCCTGGCTGCGAGTCACAGAAAGTCTACGAGAAGTGCTGCAAACGCTCGGTGTATGCCCGAACGGCCTGGTAGCTTGTTCAGCTTTCTATCAGGTCTGGCTGGGACCAAAGCGTCGCAAATTCCCGGCGTGCGTTCAGTCGGAGCCGTGACGTTGGAAGACCTTGTCATCCGGTCTTGGTTATGGTCCTTTGTCATCCAATGCCAGGTAAATTCGAAGTGGTCCTATCATCCGGCCTCGTGTAGTGTCGGCCATCTACGTTGAACCGGAGCCCAACCTCGAGTGGATCGACATCTGAGTAAATCAAGGTCCTAGCCCTGCTTGAGCGGCAGACCGAGCATATGTCTGCCGTACGCGAGCATCAAATCAGAATTGCTGGTCTGTGTCAAAACCGGTAGCTATCAGGTGGGCGAATATATTCTTCGACTGCCATATCATCAGACATCGTAAGCTATCAGCGAGATTCCCCAACGCTCTTCCCTGTCCATGAGTCTATAACCTCTGGTCCAACACTTCTTCTTACTTCGACCTACTTGGTAACGTCTGCTGGCTCTGCGCGGGTGGACCCTCGCCCGGAACCACGCCTCTCACCCGGATGCTTGCCCTCACAGTCGCACCATTGCCCACATCAAACTTCTGCGCCAGTACCCTGTCATTGGCCTCCGCCACTTGCTTGAACGGGATGTCTGCAGCACCGAGTTCCCGCTCTCCGTCCAAAAGTGCAATCCTGAAGCTATCGGGATTGCTGCCCACCAGGTCCGTCGTGATGGGGATGCGGAATGACTGGTCAAAGGAGGGATTGTTGATGTCCGTCCCTGGCGCGTCGGCCTTTATGGCAGTTTGGAAGCGCTGGTCCTTGCCCCATGTGACTACCACAGAGGGCTTCAATTTCTCGCGCTCGCCTTTGATCCCGTAGGCGCTGGCGATCAGGATGGAGGCAATCCCCGAGAGGCGGCCATCACCCTTGTGGTCAGAGGCCGTCAGGGAGCCGGCGTCGGGGACGTATTTGAAGAACTGCCCGGATATGTTCACCCTTCCAGATGTCTCCTTCTCCTTGAGCAGGAGTGGCAGTTCTTGTTTGCCGCCTTTCAAGAGGAGCTCGCGGACTGTGGTTACGCCCAAGCCAACTTGATCGTCGGAATTGACGTCGGAATCGTATACGTCAACCTTGACCATTTGATCGAAGTCGCTGACTACGAAGTCGTGGGTCTATTGCACCTGTCAGACTGAACAAGTATGAAGAAGAACCAGAGCCGGGAGACCAGTGCCTCGCCCGATCCAGAATCACAGGTATACGTACCTCGTTCCAGGCAGGATTGTGCGTATTGCTTTTTGTTTGTGTGTTCCACGCCGGTTCTCCACCAAGTTCGACTTTAGCGTAGCAGTCGGGCGCGGCAGCGGTAAGCTTATTGAAAAGCCGGCGAGCTGAACCTTTGCTTTCCTCGGAAAACCCATGTGCTTTCTCGACCGTCAAGCGGAGCATGCCGACGGGGTAGTGGTAGGTCTTGAAGTAGTCGGCATTGGCGTCGAGTTTTAGGAGAAAGCGGTTGGGCAGGGTGAACATGCTGTTGATGATGCCCAGAATAATACCCCGGACAGTGTCATCAATCAGGCTGAAGTCAGCCACATTGGCAGCACCTGTGAAATCCAGTTTGAGGACTGGTGGATTCACAAAGGAGATCTGCGCCGCTCCGATCTGACAGGTTCTGTTAGTGGTCCAAACGATAGGGAGAAGGAATCCATACCAGTGGAATGACGTTGGTCAGCGGACAAAGTAGTATACTGAGACGGCCATGCAATTCGATCGACTCGACACCAAGGGCTGGGATATAGTCCGCGTCCATCTCGATGTCAGCTTTACCAACCCAGTCGACGTTGAGATCAAGCTTGATGCCATCGACGTCGCTTTTTGTGGTCTTTGCGTTTGACACTCGCAGAGGAACAGGCCCAAGATCTATCTTAGTAAAGCTATTATCGAATGAGCACGATTCCAGTCATGAACAAAGAAGAGGGCTGAAGAGCTGTTCTCCGTCGCTGACCAGCAATTGTGGCCAGCCATCCGTGACACGAGCGCCACGGTCGAGAATATAGCCACCGTCTCTCACGGATGATCTGAGCATCGGCAGTGGCCGCGCCTCAACACCAGATGATTTAAAAGGAAAATAGTCATACTGGAGAGTTGAGAGTGGTCCCGGGAGCATGGTCTTGAACATTGGCTCCACGATCTCCTTGACCATCTTGGAGCCGGCTGCGTTTATGTTCGGCCATAGCAGCTTCACTATATCGTTCAAGAACTGTGTCGTGGGCAAATAAAGTCAGCCAACGCAAACGAGGCAACAAGTGTGGGGTCTACTAGGGATCTCAGTGGTAGCGTACCTCCGCAGACTCTCCTCCGCCCTCCTGTGTAAGTTTCGTCATCAAATCCGCCGCCATGTTGTATTGCAGTTATACGTTTCAGTATACTTTCGACAAAAGATCGTGAGTATACTTCAAGTGGTGAATGGGTAGGGCGAAGCAACGATAAAGGTCAGGGTGTGACGCAATACATCTCGTTCATGCATGCCACTGGAACCTTGGAAATTCGGGCGGGACGAGAAGCAGGATTTCGCTTTGGATCCCGTGCCACCACCGGTACCCGTTTTGTGGCTGCATATGCCCAGACTTTTGCGGCGCGACCTGCATTTGGATTGTTCTGCAGAGGGGATTCTACAGCACTGTAGCTGAATACTCGGGTTGGTGGGAAGGACGTTACTCAAGTACTTTAGTGCACATCGGAGAGTATGCTGCTCTGAGCGATTCACCTCGTTACAGGTGGGTGCAGTGTCTCTTCCGACCACTAGACTTCCTTCACGGTCTCATCGAGGCCCTTGGTGTCAGCGTCGCGCACCATGGAACCCTGCTCAATGGCGAGTGCATCCCACTTCTCCCTGTAGTACACCATATTCTCTCTCCACTTCCCTCCATCAACCTCTTTCTGCCCCTCCACCCACGCTCGGTGTGCCTTCGCTGGAACAAAGTGATGCAGACCAACGAATACCAGAGCCGAAATAAGGGATCCCACGAGAAAGCACATGTAATACAGCCGAGTCGCGCCGGTACTGACAGTGATTCCGGGGCTGACTGCACTGAGAAAGCCGGGGAACGTAGGCATGACACCACAGACCCACTGTGCAGAGAAGTCAGTCAATGCCAAATATCAATGCATCGTTTTCCGACGCGTGTGAAACGCAATGTCTATTTCGAGCAGGTGACATCGGGCAACTTACAGCAACGATGGCCCTCCAATTGATGCCCATGGTATACCAGTATATTGACTCTTTGTCACCCAGGAAAAGATCGTCCACATTGATCCTTTGCTTCTGTACCAGATAATACGACGATATCCTGTGTTCTTGTCAGCATTCTATGAAATTGCAAACAGATACGCGCGGCCTGAAATTGGACGGGCATGCCCTGAGATGGCTTTGCTTGGCTACTCACATCAGTCCAACCATAGGTCCAAGGAAGACGCTGTAGCTGGACAACACAGCGAGGAAAGTCGACGCAGTTGCGAGTAGCTGCCAGGGATTTACCACCATAGACAGTAGCGCGGTAATGTAGGCGCCTCTGCGGATGTTGATATAGCGCGGGAACAGCGCCGCGAAGTCGAATCCTCCAGAAAGAGCATTTCCGGGGATGTTGATACCAAATTGTGAGATGACGAGCGCTGCCGCAGCAAAGAACACGGCAGCGCGAGATCGCGCGCCACCAGTCGTCTGCACAGCAGACAGCAGAGATGGCAGGTTCCAAAGGGCCTCGCTATATCGTTCTTGTGTTGCTGCTGTGACAAGAATTCCAACGATCGGTGTGATGACGCCGTAAATGGGAGGGCAGATAGCCTGTGCCATGATTGCGGCTTTTGGCGTGCGACTAAACCTCGCGTAGTCATTCTGATTGAGGATGCCAGCCGAGATACCTCCGATGGTACTGATGATGCCATAGACCACAGCCCAGCCTTTAGAAGAGTCCTCTACTGCGGGTTTTGAGCTGATAGTATCGCCGAATCCAGCCGAGCCCATGGTGCTAAGGCCCAGATCAAGAGAACGACTTCGAACACCAGCACGGTCGAGGAGGATACATAGAAGAATTTCGTGAGCTTGTGAGGGCGGATCCAGATAATAGGCAGTGATATGACACTGAAGACGATATACGCAACGAATTGGGCCCTGTTCGACGGTATCGGTCAGCCTGGACTTAGGAGGTCGGAGATCGCAAGAGATAAAGCAGAGGCATCAGAGCCAAGCTCAGCCAATCGTGAAGAAGCCATGGGGTTGTGGAATGGCTGGGTACGTAGACATCTTGCGCGGAAGATGAAGAGGTGGTCTGGGCGGCCTCTGAAGCGATTGTCTCCGACGCCCGAGACTATGTCTCTACCCGACAATGATTCGGATCAGAAAAAGGAATGACATACGTTGTCATGCCTGTTGATGCTGGCATGTGGTTCGGTATGCGTTCTTCCAGATTCGGGGCCATAGATTGAAGGAGAACATAGACGCAGGAGCCGCCGATCCATGCTTGAACGGCATACCAGACGAGTGATAGCACTGCAGTCCTCAGCACCCGGGGAACTCATTAAGACGCTTCGGACTTACGGATGCGGTTCACAATCACAAACTGAGATCCATATAGACCCCATGTGTACCTATTGGCGACTGGGAAGCCAAGGTTGTAGAAGGCACCCGGCGTAGAATTGAGGACGATATAGATCATGGAGATCAGTGCCCCAAACACGATCGCAATGATTGCTTCCCACCAGGTGAGGCCGAGGGCAATCAACGAGCTTCCTACCATGTAACTCGATATGTTGGTGTTCGTGAGTACTGTCGCACGGTCAGTCATGAGAATAGGGCCCAAGGGCACCGGTTTCAATCCAGTAGGGTGATACTAACTCCAGAGGTTGTTGTACGTCCAAAACGTCCAAGTCCTTCTTCCATTCTCGATGGGTTTGATGTCGTTGTTTATCCAGCGAGAAGGCGCTGTGCCCCCTTCATGAGCGACCTCCAAGCGCTTGAATACAGCCTTCAAGCCCATAGTTGCTTGCCTTGGGTGTCAGGATCCGTCGTAGTAGGACTTTTGAAGACAACAGAGGGAACTATTAGCAGGTCTTGTGAGTTCGCCACTTCATAAATACAAAGGGTCTTCGAGGCTCGCGGCAGCAGTTTAACCTTCGCAGGACAGGGTCCAGACCATAATGTGGTTATATAGGAATCCGCCAGTCCGCGACAAGATACATCGTAGAGGACGTCTTATCTCGGTTGAACCCAACGTGCAGATGCCGAGGGCATATTAACTTATCTTTCCTCTCGCCCATCTCCGCAATGATATGCTACGCAAACCAGCAAATGTTGAAGTATGCAGGGATCTCCAGGCGGGTTTTCCACTTGCACTCGTGAAGCCAAGCTGCTTTCAGCATAGATGCGTGGGCAAAATGATCGCCTTGATGCAGCCATTTAGCACGCTGAAGCTTAGTATTCGACCACCAGCGCTGTTCTGGCGTTGTGCAACGGTTCGAGAACATCCAAAGTGGTCTGATACTGCAGACCAACAACGTTGTCTCGACGCGCTTGTCGCTTGAGGGTCACTCTAATCTGTACCCACGCGCGTGACCTTTTTCGTGGTGTCGGCAACTGTATCGAAGGTCGCCGAAGCAGGAGTGGGCACCTCCATAGACTAGCGGTGCAAAGTTATGCGTGGCCGGTCCATCGACCTTTGTTCCTGGACATCGCGCGGCCTCTGGAGTGCTTGTCGCAGTACTCACAACGACGATAGACTGAATTGCGCAGGTACAGAAAACAGGCTCTGCTGCATCTGAGAATAAGTCGAAGTCTGAGCGTAGGTTAGGTGTTCTGCCTTTATCTGATTACCTAATCTGGGCTCCGATACCGCTGGGCAGGTGCGCGGCCAGTCGACGACATGTTCAGGGTAGGGGTAGATGTGGGCGGGAGCAACACCGATTCGGCATTGCTGGATGTTAGTCGCCTCGATCAGTCCCCTTCACGAGGGGTTGTGAGTACTTACAAAACTCCGACAACTCCTAACGTGACAGACGGCATCTTCACCGCGATAGAAAATGTCTTGGACGCCTCAAAGGTGGACCGAAACAAGATTCTCAATGTTTGTATTGGGACGACGCACTTTGTCAACGCTGTCGTCGAGCGTGATGGGAGACGTCTCAGCCCAGTCGCAGTCGTTCGACTCTGTGGCCCCTACACACGGAGTCTTCAACCATTCATAGACTTTCCTTACGCCCTAAAAGATGTGATTCAGGGACCTCACTACTACTTGCCTGGTGGTCTGGAAATCGATGGGCGAGAAATTGATCACTTAGACGAGGAGAAGCTCAAGGCTACAGCGCTCGAGATCAGAACTGCTGGCATCACCGCAGTAGCATTGGTCGGAGTCTTCTCTGCGCTGGATTCGGAAGGCATCCACGAGGAAAGAGCCAAGGCGATCATGCATGAAGTAGCTCCAGAGCTCGACATCGTCTGCTCTCATACTATTGGTGGCCCAGGTCTCCTTGAGCGGGAGAACGCAACGATATTGAATGCCTCGATCCTCAAATTCGCCAGAAAGACGATCGCAGGCTTCCGGCGAGCAATCAAGAAATTGCAGCTCAATTGTCCACTGTATATCACTCAGAATGATGGCACGTTAGCAGATGCTGCGTCCGCTGCGGAGACTCCCATCAAGACCTTCGCTAGTGGTCCAACCAATTCACTGATGGGGGCAGCATTCCTGCAAGGCTTTGGCCAGGCTCAGAGATCGCCAGCAACAAGCAATTCGTCATTGCCGACGTCGGCGGGACCACAACCGACGTGTGTGCTCTTCTGCCGTCAGGATTTCCCCGGCAAGCTCCCAACTTTGTTGAAGTAGGTGGGGTCCGGACTGCTTTCTCAATGCCCGAGGTATTCAGCATAGCTCTGGGTGGCGGCAGCCGTGTGCGCTATGACAACGGGAAGACAACGATCGGGCCGGACTCAGTCGCGCTCCGTCTACAGCAAGATGCTCTTGTATTTGGTGGGGATGTACTCACAACCACTGATATTATTGTTGCTGCTGGTCAGGCCGAAATTGGGGACTCCTCGAAAGTCAGTCACATAACCCCTGACCAGATCAAAGCTGCCAAGCAGGAAATCAAGCGGCACATCGAACGAGCAATCGACACCATGAAGGTCAGCTCTGACCCAGTGATCTGCCTGCTGGTTGGAGGCGGCGCCGCTCTTGTCACTGAGGACTTGGAAGAAGTCGAGCAGTGCCTACGTCCACCTCATTTCGACGCTGCCAACGCCGTTGGCGCTGCCATAGCCAAAGTCTCCGGAGACGTTGATGAAATCGTGATCCCCGCCGGGAGAAGCGAGGCAGAGCTCCTTGAAGGTGTGAGGCAGAAAGCGATCCAACAAGCGATTGTCAAAGGCGCTGATCCGAAAGACGTTGAGATCGTGAAGGTAGAGAAGTTGCCACTGCAATACGTGACCAATAAGGCCACACGCTTTGTTGTGAAGGCAGTGGGAAGTCTGAAGGCTACCCAATCAGAGAACTCTACTGCGGAGGTAAAAGGCTATGATGTTGAGGAAGCCTCCGGCCCTGATGACGAAGCCAGCAAACGGGAGGTGCTCACAGAGCGTGAAGGGAGTCTCGCGAGACCCTCTCTCAATGTGGACCTCAACACGTATAGGCCCGAGGTCAAAGGCGATACCTGGATCATCTCACCTGTCGATGTCGAACTCATCGCATGTGGTGCTGGCATACTCGGAACTGGAGGAGGCGGCTCTTCCTACAATGTGGCCTTGCAGACTTTGGCACAGCTACAAAAGCATGGCATGGGCAGAATACGTGTCGTGTCACCAGAGTCACTCCCTGATGATGCTGTCGTCGTTGAAGGAGCGGGTTACGGTGCACCGAGTGTGAGTAATGAGAGACTTTCGTCAGGGACTGAAATATTCGATGCGGTTGACACGGTCAACAAGATCATGGGCTACTCAGACTTTACTGGCATTATTGCCGTCGAGATAGGGGGAGGCAACGGGTGCATAACTTTGCCATCATCTGCGCACTATGATCGCCCTGTTGTTGATGCCGATCTCATGGGCAGAGCATATCCAACCATCGAACACACATCGCCATATCTGTTCGGATGTGCCGCATGTCCATGTGCTACAGCTGACGGGAAGGGCAATACTGTGGTGGCAATGAAAACTGAGTCATACAGCAAGCTTGAGGGTCTCATCAGGACTGCTTGTGTGGAACTGGGAACAGCCACCGGCTGTGCGGCCGCACCGTTCTCAGGCAGGATCATCAAGGACTATGCCATCCCCAACACCGTATCACAAGCATGGTATCTTGGGAAAGCGGTTCATCTGGCTCGTCAGACGAAGGTGGACTTCATTGATGCAATTGCCGGGATCACACCAGTTACGCTACTGTACACGGGAAAGGTGGTCGATGTGACAAGAGACGTCTCCCGAGGATATACCATTGGTCGCTGCGTCATTGAACCACTATCTGCGGATGAGCAGGAAGAGGAGACATCTGCAGCTGAGACCCGCAATCTGGTGGTGCCCTTCCAGAATGAGTATCTCGCAGCACGGCTCGTCTCGCCAGGCCAGACCGACGAACAGGGAGAGATTCTCTGCACAGTCCCGGATCTGATCAGCATGGTTGGCTCGGATGGTGAGGCTATCGGTTCGCCAGAGCTTCGCTACGGTTTGCGAGTCAAAGTAATTGGGATGCCGGCGTCGCCAATCTGGACAGAAACGGAGCGAGGCCTGCAAGTCGGAGGCCCAGAGTTCTTCCAGTTGGGTTGTGCGTACAAGAGCATTGGCAAATACCAAAAGCCGCGCAGTGTTATAGAGGAGTACGGGAAGCAGGCATCCGATTGAGCGGGTCGAGCGAGATAGATAGCGGCAACGAGAAGATATACTGAACCATGACAATCCTCGCAACGAGCATCTAGCTCAGACCTTCAGCGCGCATCGACTGTATTCACATGGGCGTGGTCCCCGACAACCAGCTCTCAAGTTCAAACACTCGCACTGGCGTCTCGAGGCGTGTCTAGAGGCCTCCCGATGACGGGACAGGCGGACTGATCTGAAATGAGGGTAAGACTAGTGCCATGAGACGGGGAGACTGGTCTGAGAGTATGGGAGAGCCTGGCTTGACACGACGAGGACACTACAGCACAGGGACAACAAGGCCGATCTGGCGCGATACAAAGACCGATCTGACTGAAGAGGAAGAGAAAGAAAAGAAGGAGCATGATTGCCCGCTTATTGAGTTGGACTCAGATGACCTGGCGCAGTATAGTAACGCCTTCAATTTCAGCTCGATTCTCCACGGGCTCGGGCTCGCCCTCGATTTTCATCCCTGTGAGCATCATGCCGTTGGCCGGAACCTCTTCGACCAAGTACTGCGTCCAGATCTGCAAGATGTGTCTCGCCTGTTCCTGGAAGCCTTCGTACAAGGAAAAGTCCGCATCGGGCTTGAGCCGCAATGCTGATGGCTGCCTTCTGTCGATGTTCAAGTTCCATAAAATCTTCGCGACGACGGGCCAGGTGCTGCCCAACGCCTTCGAGAATGTCTTCGTACCCCAGCTGTTCCAGGCATCTACCAACCGCGGCCACCAGTAGGCTGCTACTTCCCGAAGCTCTTGAACTTGACTTTGACGGCCTGACCAGCATTCTCTCAACCATTACACTTCGCATCGACAGGAGTCTCGTCGGCTGTGTCGACGAGGTCGAGCCCGTGCTCGTGTCTGTATTCACGCATCGCGTTGTCGATGAGTGGCTGAGCCAAAGGCGAAGAGTCTGGAACGCTGGACGGTTTCGACTCAGTAACTTCGGCGGCTCGCGGAGTGCGCGCGCTGCCCTGATCAATATTGTCCGCTCTAACGTACGTGATACCTCCGGGAGTGACCTGTTGAATGGCGGATGCCGTTCGAATGCGCTCGTCTGATGTTCTGTAGTATTGTTCAAGGTAGGTTGTGGAACTTTGTCTATGCTGCTGGATGGCAAGGTAGTAAAGACAACCGCTGTACTGTGAGAGCGACTGCCACGACTGATTTAAATCTGCTGCTAATCGAGTTAACACTGATGAAGGCCGCCTGGCCGCGGTATTGATCGCGAAATTCGTCAGCAGACTGCGATGAGTTGTCTCATGGGCTGCGACTATCGTCTAATCCTACAGTTTCAGGTTCAACGGCGCCTAGCATCGAATCAATAGTTTCTTTCCGCCGCTATCACGCAGCGTACTCTTCAACGAAATGAGGGTCGCATCTAAAACTCCGACGAGCTCCACCACAGACGATAGCACTCAGCTGCGTCTAAGTGCAGCGTCCTTGCACTGAAATCAACGCGGCGAACACACCCGACGTATACGAGTAACATCGCCAACAAATAGAACAAAGGCATCATATAATTTTACCATGAGGAAGACCCCATGGGAAGGTGGCGGAGAAAACATGCAGGAAGACGAGATCAAGAACCGACGCACATGCAGCAAGCAAAGCAAGCCACGTCTGCAACAGGCCTGTTTAGCTAGGAAGCTAAGACGACAATACTGAGAAGAGGGTGCTCACATGGCAGAAACGAGAAAGCGCTGACGAGGAGGTGGTGACGATGACAAGATGTGGGCAACAGCACGGCGGAGCTAAGGGCAGTTGGTGGCGGTGATAGGCCTCACAAAGATGCGGAACGGGAGACGGCACTTCTTGGAGAATGCGACATCAGAGACTACAAGCAGTGGAAGCGGTAGCACCCGTAGACGACAAAGCTGATAACCGAAGAAAGCTTTGGCAGGTACTACAGGCGGCGGTGAGGCGAAGGGCTACAAGCGAGCAAGTACAGTGGAGAGCATGTCAGCAAATACAGGCAGCGAAGGGAACTTGAAGCACAGCGAGGGGAAGGAAGCACACTGGCAGCGAACAAAAGCAAGCACAGGGAAACATTCACAGCGGAGGGAAGGAGTGTTCACGAACTACGGAGGGAAGGAGCATTCACGAACTACGGAGGGCAAAGCGACGATCACGAAACGACTACAGCCTACGATCAAAGTAGAGACTACACCTACGAGATTACTTCCAAGCATGAGAGCCTTTCTGGATGTCGTCTTGCTCAGGACGGGTTGGTTTGGACTCCTCTCAGCGAGAGGTCGTGATACTCCTTTCACTGGTAGTTTAGCCACATATCCTTGGTGGGACCTGGTTGGACCTTCGTGGTTCTCACACGGAGGAGTGGGTTCGTGTGCTCAGACGAGAAATATTTTACGACCATTTGCTAGGGTCGGAGCGAGCTTTTAGATGAGTTCTCGGCATCAGAAAAAGAAAGAAAAAAGCACTGCTTCCCACCTCTCCAAGTCGATGCAGAGACCTGGACTGTACCTTTTCGCATGTGGTCCACTGCTGTGAGTGGCCACCACGTCCGCATCTCTTCGTGTGAAGTCTGCTGACAGAATCATCCCATGACACTGACATCTCATGACATGGCTTCTACCTCCGGGCTCATAACCAAACAGTAGAAGCGAGTCAATCATCGATGGCAATGTGATGGTCATCCATCAACAGACCACACACGAAGAGATGAGGATGTGATGACTACCCAGAGCAGCAAACCACATACGAAAAGATACAATCGAGGAATCTGCATCGACTTGGAAAGGCAGGAAGGAGTGTGAAGGAAGGAAAGAAAAATTCTCAGAGTCGGGGGTAGAGAGGCACCTATATAGAGTCCGAAGCTGCCCTCGGATCAACCCCGGAGGCGGCAATTGGCAGTGTAGATCATGATTGTGAGTCACTGGGTGGGGGCGGAGGACTTCAGATCAACCTGCTGCGGAAGGTTGATGGGTGCTACACCCTCAGATCACGGCGGGGTGGAGTCGGAGGAAACCGAAAACGAGCTTCATTGGCTTCAGATTACCGCAGTGGACTCGCGCGGGGTCGGCAAAGCCTCGGTTGAGCAATTTTGGAGGAGTCAGACGCGTTGAAGCTCTCAGTTGAAGAGAATCAGAAGTTTGTCCGTATTTGTGGTATGATTATTCTGGTCGTCCGTATGATTAGCGTAATTTTCAGACCGCGTTGTTCGATCTGTGCGAGCAAAGCACTTGCAGCACAACTGAAGGCCTCCGGTATGCACTCGAAAGCGCTTGAACACATCCATACGACGACCAAGGTACATCTGTCGAGCCTCGTCGGTCGAAATCAACTAGCGGCAGATCATGATCTTACGAACACGAATACGAGCGGAAAGAATCTAGTCCTTTCATTGGTCATAATTCAGCGATATTTTACCTGATAAAGTTAGGCTAGCAGCTTGGTTGCACTTCACATCCATGGATGCCTCGACTGCGCAAATTTCCGCCCCACCCCTTCCAACCTCTCCCGCCTGATCCCTGTCAACAAGACCGGCCGGCATGTGTCGACGATCGAAAGCCTCCGAATTTGGCCTCGCACAGGTACACTGGCAACAACGGTATCGAACTCCGTGCTTCATTGGCAGGCACAACATCTATTCAAAGCACGAAAACGAGTATCGGACAGGCATGCTTGCAAACGCATCGAAGGCCCGCAGAGTCCTCCTGGCTCATACGAACGCCCGCTGTGTCTCTTCACATGCCACTATCGACAAACACCTCAGAACCTGAACTTTCTTGCACTGAACAGTCACAAGCGGAGTCAGAACTGAGGATGGCTCGGTGGCAGATCCTCGGATCAAGCAGTTTCCGCCTTGCAATTCACATGCTCCGATGTCCTATCCAATGAAAAATCGCCAAATACTTGCCGCCCTTGCGCATAATGACTCAAAGCCCGCTCCTCCAAGCGCTCGCTTCTGGACTGAAAGGCCGGAACTACCACAATCTAGGATCATAGAGTGGCAGCATCTCCAGCCGTTCTGTCCCGCGCTCCGCCCCAATGAAAAATCGTCAAATGCCTGCTGCCTCCCGCAGAGTGCTCCATAGTCTGGTTTGTTGCGGCATCAACATCAGTCCAAGTGACTCCACCCCCATCTTTGAATGCAAGTGCTGACATGTGCTCTTCGAAGATCAGGGTATATAGCTCTCGCTCCACCCAGTTCCGTCAGAGATTTTCTTTCCTTCCTTTGTACAACATACGTCGAATAATATTGCCATATTTCAAATTTGCCATACTTGAGCAATGAGATATGTTGGTATTTGAAGTCATATGTGTGTACACCCATCGTCTGGCTTTGCTGTTGCGAAGCCTTCGGGGGGTGTTGTATGTTCATAGATCGCTGTCGTCGCCATGACTGTGCTGTAGATATCTGATAGATTTTGCACGTAGCCCTTGTAGATTGTTGCACATCGCCTCGCCGTGGTGAAGTCCTCCCTGTCGGATATTCCAAGCACAATGATGGGCGTTGTCGTACTTGTAGTTATCGCCGCTGTTGCCATAGTCGTGTGTCTTCCCCGTAAGCCGTACTTGCTCAATGACCCTGCTTTGAAGTCCACCGGGTACACATGTGGCGAAGGGGATCGTCTTGTCCGTCTTCCTCCTCTTATGCCGCTCGGTGGTTGGAAGGTCGCTCCTGATGACGCGTGAGATCACAACGAAGGCTGCTTTGTATGCTAATCCGGGGTCGTGCGTGTAAGTCGAGCTGCGGAAGCGATTTCGATGAGCTCGGCACGAAAGCCGCCGGTGTGTTCGGTAGGGTTGAAAGCACAGTTCTCGCCAAGGGTGATAACAATATGCTCGCTTTCAGAGAGGCGGCGCGGGTTGAGGGTCTGGTACTCGTGAGCCAGGACAACAGGCGTCGCCGGGGCACTTTTCAGCAGTAGTCTTAGTGACGTGGCGTTGTGGTTCAGAACAGATTTGTAGCTGCTCACCAGCTCTTTTCGGTCAGGGAGAGCGCTACTGCTCTGATAGCATTGCGCGAATCGACTCGGGAGACTACAGACGAGGTTGACACGGGCATCAATACATAGAAAGGGTTCACCGTAGATGACCTGCTCAAGGAGGGCACAGTAGCAATCCTGACCGTACATGACCCTCGATGTTCACCACGTCTTCATCGCTGTTGAGCAGCAGAGTCAGCTTCCCTTACTTGACTTCCAAGATTCTTTAGCGGCTCTGACTTCGAGCGTCTTCAAGTGTCTGCATTTGATGGGCATTTTGCGAGCACGGGCAGGGCTTCAGTAAATCGACGACTACATCCAAAGGCACAATTTCCCACTAGCTGTCCCGGCGGCAACCCAGTCCTGCGTCTCATGTAGTACGCTGACTGCCGGCACAGCACTGATACGATTCTCGCCCAAGTCGTCGCCTAGCTGAGCAAGTTGCGTCCCATCAGCCGCATACACATCGACAAATCGATTCATGTTTCCAATAACAAACTTCTGATGTCCATCTTGAGGCCGCCGCTGCCACTGTGGTCGCAGGATGGTCACCCATCGACCGGTCTGATTGTTGTGTCGTACCACTACCTCCGGCTTCATTACATCCTCGTCCAGCTGGTGACCTGCTTTCCAAGTCTTCATGCTCTCAAGGGCATCAGTGCCCTTCTTCGTGTGCTGGCCAAGACCAAATGAGTATATCTTCAGAGTATCGTCATAGCTGCTTGTTGCGACCTGTCCGGCTGAATTGAATGCTGCATGAGATACACTCAGCCTGCTCTCGTGTTCCCCAACTAACGTCGGTAGCTTCTTCGTGATCTTCCTCAAATCCCAGAGTTTCATTGTGCGGTCCAATGACGCTGTGGCCAAGTAGTGAGGTGCAAGTGGATGCAACGAAAAGCCGCCGATCTTCTTCTCGGAGAGCTGATATGTCGTCGCGTCGTTAGCCTTAGTTCGAGTGTCGTACTGCCCAAAGCCGCCGTTCAAAGTCGTGAAATACACCACGTTCGGATCTGCGATGGCCATGTCGATACCCGAGATCGGATCGTCCTCGTCCTTCGCTTCAGGTCCATATATCTCGACTGCAACACCCTTCTGAAGATCCAAGCCACGTATTGAGCTGTCGTAACTGGCAGTGAACAACGTCCCGGGCTTGCTCGGATGTGTGTGCATGGCTGAGATTGTCCTCGTATGCGGCTTTATCTGGCTGATGACTGGATCTGGGTCGTCATCGTCCTCGTCCTCGTCGTCTTCCTTCTTCACATCGCCGTTGCTCTGACTTGCGTCAATGATTCCCAGGTTACCCAGCTTGTCGCCAGCGAAAACCACAGGCTTGTCTGCTGTTGGATTGAACGACATGCTGTATATTCTTTCCGGCACAAGCTTGATCCTGCCAGGATCCCATTCGCCCCAGAGCTTCAACCCACTCATCTTCTCCCTGAGGGCTTTCACATCCTTGTCTGTGGTCTCCTTGACATCATCGCTATCAAAGGTGCGCTCGCCGGGTTTTGCGACCCCCTCGAGCAAGGTATCCGTACCAATCAGCAGGCTGCCGTCGAACCACACATCGTCGACCTTTCGTTCACGCCTCTTCTGCTCTTCGACTTTCCGCTCCTCATACTCTTTCTCTTCTTTCTGCCGAGCAACCTCGCTGTCCGCTTCGATGCCTTTCAGGCGCGAGCTGACTCTGCGAGGCTGGATATCCTCTTTCTTGATTCTTTTCGCCGGTGGTCCTTTTGGCTTTGCCGGTCGTTTCTTCTGAGTGCCATTGAGTGCTGCTGGAGGCAGGAATTGACCTTGCGCCTGTGCCTCGGAGGTGAGCTTCCTGAGAAGTGCATCTCGCTCAGCGATGTTGGCGAGTCGCTGCTTCTCGAAGTCTGAGGCCTCTTCAGCCGCTGCACTGCCTCGCGCCATCATCCGCGACGATCCCTTGCTCAATACGGGCTGTCTAATGGTCCGAAGCACGGTTTGGCAGCCGCAGATGTCCTCCACGACTTCGAAATCATGACGCGCCGAAAAGGGTTAGATGGATTTTCGCGTGTCCGACCGCGTTCGCGTGTAAAATCAGATCTCATCTCTGCCTTCCGATCTCCGCGATCTGTCAAATCTCATCAATGTCCGAGTTCTACTTGCGAAGCAGCATTAAGACTGGTCAGGATATGAATGCTCGACGCGGGAGAGACCAGAGCCAGAGCAGCCCATGAACCTTCTTATTGGCCGTGAAAGGACATCGCAAGACCGGATGACTGTAGCCACCGACGGCGACTCAGAATGCCACCGTTGAGCGACTGTCGGCAGTATCAACCCAGACTCACGCACGTATGGACGTACCTGCATACACTGATCGGTGTCCTGGATCGTCGCGACCGCCAGTCCCATGCGAGTCCAACACCTGCCAGTTCTGTTCCCAGGCCCAACGATCAACCTGCCAGGCTTAATGATGCCGTAATTCTATGCCAGGAAGGAGCCACGTTGAGTGCACCTGCAAGCACGCCAGACGTTGGGACTACTTGTAGGTAGGCACGACCCACGCACTTCAACCATGCGAAGCTGCGGCCTGCAAATGGCCCATCATCTACTTGTCTCACACGCAATTCCTGCATTCCTACGTATCCGTCATCGTACGCCTAATACACGCCTTACTTCATTCTTATCGGTCATATTACTACCACTGGCAGTCATAGACCTAAGCCGCTGGTCCTATCATGTCCTCCACTCGGCCCGATGGCATCAAACGTGACAGCTTTGTCCTCTGCTTTGATGGGACTGGGAACACCTACACCGGCGACGAAAGAGATTCCAACGTCTTGAGAATCTATCGTCTGCTCGATCGAAGCGAGCCAAAGCAATATTCGTGGTACAACGCAGGTCTCGGTACATACATCGAGGCTCCCAACACAAATGCCGCGAGTCCTTACAACAAGGTCAAATCCGCATGGATCAAGGCGAATGATCTCGGTACCTATACCCATATTGCCCCAATATGTTCAGTCTAATGGGTGCGATAGCCTTCGGTGCGAACGTCGGGGAGCACGTCATGGCAGGCTACAAGTTCGTCCTTCGCATGCCGGCGTGGTAATATACCCGGGCCTAGATGCTGACGTGAACAACAGATTCCTCATGAACTTCGTATGTTCAATCGCGATCCTGCTTCTATGCTTTATATTATGCGCCAGGACTTGGGGCTAAGACGATGCTGACACCAAGAAGTACACAGCCGAGGATGATTTATACTTATTCGGCTTTTCTCGCGGAGCGTACACGGCTCGTTTTCTCGCGAGATGCTCGACCACATCGGCCTGCTTACCGCCGGGTCCAACGAACAAGCAAAGTTCGCATGGAGCACCTTTGCCGCATAGGTGAGTTCACTCTGATATATCGCCTCTCGCAGAGGCCTCTGCTTGCATCGACAGGCAGGCTTTCCGTTGGCTAGAGTAGTTCTGCTGCTGACATCTCGAGCGTTAGCAAACGAGGAAAGGTGGTAAGTCGAAGAAGGACAGACAAGAGACGCTTAAGCTCTACAACTTCATGAAGGGCTTTCGCGAGACTTTCTGTCGTCCCGTCCGCCGAATCCGCTTCATTGGTCTCTTCGACACCGTCAACTCGGTCCCCCAATTCGAGGTACCCTTTCTCGGTCGCAAAGCGTTCCCATACACAGCAAAGACAAGTGCCAAGCTCATCCGACACGCAGTCAGTATCGACGAGCGAAGGGCTAAATTCAGAGTAGATCTGATTGCAGGCAATCCGCCGGAGAAAGAGAAGCATCAACAGAACCGGCCAAAATCTCATCGTTATCTCAGTGACCTTCCCTCCATGTACCAACCCAAAGATCAGCCTGACAGTGACAAGAAAGGGCTCCCTCTTTTGAAATGGAAGCTTTTCGGGGCCTCCACCGAAGGGAATGCAAAGGACCACGAGGCACCAGCGGCGGAAGGCGGAACCACGGCTATCGAGCCACCAGCCACCGGCGACCGCGACAAGTTCCCCAAGCGGAACGCCGCGTTCACACCTGACAGTAATTTATCTGCCAGCAATGAAAGCCTCAGTGGAAAGGGCGGGACGCAGAAGTCTGAGGTCCCCCTGAAGCGGCATGACCTTCGTCGTCGCTTCTCAGATCTACATGACCCTCAGGATGTGCTCGAGGTGTGGTGAGTACCCTGTCGTCCTGACGAGCACCGTTTCTGCTGGACCATGCTAAGCGCCATAGGTTTGCGGGCAACCACAGCGACATTGGCGGAGGCTACAGAAAGCACCGTACAGAGACGTGGCCTTGCGCCCATCAGGCTCTTGTTTGGATGGTACAAGAAGCACAAAAGGCCGGTCTGATATTCGACGAGGAAAAGCTTCTTGCACTCAATTGTACGCCGCAGAAGTCAGATGCCAACGGAAAGCCGGACAAGAAGCAACGTGAACGCTTTGGTGCAGCCTTGCACGCTTCTGCTACCACGGGCTTCGTTCACGATTGTCTGCGCTACCACAAAGGCTTTTCAGGTGTTTCAGTCGCTGGCTGGAAGATACTTGAATGCCTCCCGTTCCGCCGCATGGATCTGCAGCCTGATGGATCCTGGAAGGCCATCAATTGGCCGCTACCTCGCGGCGAGGTCCGTGACATTCCACGCGATGCGAAAATCCACAATAGCGTCATCGAACGCATGGAGAAGAACAAGAAGTATCGGCCCGGCAACCTGATCATGCTCGGTGAGGGTGGACGTGGTCAGCGTGTCGCGCCGAAAAGACTGGGCATGGGCGAGTGGGTCAGCTTGCAAAATGCTGGAGATCAGGTCAATGAGATATTTGTGAGCAAGGCGTGGGCAGATGAGAAGGACTTGGTTGCTCAGCATGGGGTGGGCCGATGGCTTCATCCTTTCTCTCAAGGCTAGGTCGATTGGCCCGGTTGCCTGAAGAAAGCATCTTGCTGAATTTCGCAGAGTCGAATGACACATTGTTAGACACACCTACCCGAGCGTTGCATGCTTTTACTGCAATCCCAGCTACTTCAATATACTCCGACGACGAAGGTCTGTGACGGCGCCTGTTCAGTGTTTTAACACTGCTGCGCCGGTGGCCCAGGCCGATGGAAGCGCCCATGGATACGTGCTCGTGGGCGGCCGACCACATGCAATCGCAAGGCGCACCGCAATCGTAGTTGACCTGGTCGGAAAACAGCACAATGTGTACTGATGGCGCGTGTGCTTCGCGAAGTCATCTGATGAATGTGGTCCGAGAATGATCACCCGTGGACTCTATCATCGTTGCCATTCTCTCACAATCAGGCCACATCACATGTTTTTGGTCGCGTCGCCAGAATCAATATCCCTTAATTACACTAGTCCCCACTGATTTCATTGACCACCTTGTTGCCTTGCCATGGGTTTTATAGCCATTGCAACTCAATGGTACTCGAGCGTGTGACAGTCTCACCTGCCATATATGGGATCGGCCAATCCGGCTAAAAGGCCGACGAGCGTCATATGCTGCCCGCCGGAGCACCACAGCCAGGTGCCCCTCGCCTCCGATCCAGTCACTGCTCGAACCGGATGATTTCGATGGCCTTTCGTCATGACTAGAGCGGGATGGCGGCAGATATCTGGGGTGGCTTGGAAATCCGAGTTTGTGGGATATCGTGGGGAGTTCGACGTACAAATGCGAAGAAATCAGGACCTACACGGTCGGACAGAGGAGTTGTATAAAATCTGGTTGCGCAGCGATATTCGAATAGAGCCTCTCCGCCGTCAATCTGTGCACAAAACAAGCCGAGATTTGGTCAATTATCTACATAGGACCTACGAGATTAGATCCCTCGAGAACATAACCTACCCGACAGCATGCCTACGTGGGTCATAACTGGGGCAAACCGGGGTCTAGGCTTGGAGTTTGTGCGACAGCTCGTCGCCAGCAAAGAAGACAATACCGTCCTCGCGCTCGTCCGCTCGCTCAGCAAGACCGACCTGAGTGGCCTCAATGCCATCAAGAACGATAACGTCCACATCCACGAATGCGAGACCTCGGACGAAGCCTCCATCACAGCCTTCGCTGAGTCGCTGAAGACTTCCTCCAGCCATCCACAGATCAATTTTCTCATCAACAATGCCGCCATCAATGCAGTCTCGCAGAAGACTGCGCTCACCTTGACTGGCCCAGAGATGCATAATCACCTGGACGTCAACGTGCTTGGACCCGCGCTGCTTATACAAAAGCTCATGCCGCTTCTCGCACCTGGCGCTGTGATCTTGAACATGACCAGCGGGCTCGGATCATTTGGACGGGCGCTTTTTGGCGGCGCGACGGTATACAGCGCCAGCAAGGCAATGTTGAACATGGTTTCGGTCCATTTGGCGGTTGAGAAGGCGGTGGTGGAAAAGAAGATAAGGGTGTTGATCATGGATCCTGGGCATGTTAAGACGGATATGGGTGGACCGAGGGCGGTGTTGGAGCAGGAGGAGAGTATTGGGGGAATGTTGAAGGTGATTCTGGAGGAGGCGGAGGGGAAGGGTAAGGGAGATGTAGGCAAGGCGGTGTTTCGGCAGTATGACGGGAAGGTCGTGCCTTGGTAGGCTTGGGCGTGAAGGGTGAAGTGGTGGTCATGAATGGGGTGCTGTTGGCAGTCATCTTCTGGGCGACGAGGACAGCAACCCAGACGCAGATATCTTACCCGTGCCGTCCTCAGCACCCGTGGAATCAGAACGATGTTCCGGCACGCATACTTGGCAACATGCACAGTAACATACTCCCGCTGTTGATAGGATCGACTCCGAGTCCAAGAGTCGAGACCCGATTGATCCCGAAAGACTTCGTGAGGTCGTGTCAATCGACCAATCAGAGACCGGATCTGCCTTCCGTTGACAGTGGGAAACGACGATGATGTCGGCCAGATCGCGGGGCTGTTTGCCATTCATAATAAGGACGTCGCGTGCCGGTCGTTCTTGCTCGTTGTCGTACTCTCCCTATCTTACACCCGTCGTAATTCTCGCATACCTGCCGCTCGAAGTTCTGCTGGCTGCCAGAACGTGTACGCAAATCGACCTCGGCTAAACATTTGTGACCGCGTCATCTGAATCGGATTTCCGAAGTACGGAAGAGGTCACCTGGGAAACGTACCACACAAGACATCACCGAGGAATTGGGTCCTTTCTGCAGGAATCGAAAGCCGATCACTTACCTGCTCGACCACGCCCATAGTCAAAATGCGGTACCAAACCCTCAAATTGACCATGTTCTACAAGAACGATCAGTCCACACAGAAACAGACCAGCGCTACTTCTGGTACGAAGATCAACTTGTCAGCTGTGACGCCAACGAGCAGTATGTCGTTACTGTCCAGAAGGATGAATGGGTCGCGGTCGCCATCACTGAGAAGTTCGGCAAGTTCAGTTCGGTCGTCATGAAACGGTCCAGGAGAAGTTTTGCGCATCGAAATTCCAGTTTCTTCAGCGTCGTCGATGAGTGAATGGCCCACGACATCTAAACTAGGCTTATGAATGGAACGTAACACGGTGCTGTTCTTCCGCTTCGTGGTGCTGTATGTTCGCATGGGAAGACCATGTAAGGCACGCGGATAGTTCCGACCAACGCGTCAGCTGGTGGCTGATAGGCAGTGCGCTCAATCATTGCCCGGGACCATGACTTGGCGATCCGGTCATGTCATGATCTGCTGGGCGGAGGACATGATGAGTGCTTCCGTGCGATCGGCGGAATTTCAATAGTGGAAGCAAATGTACGATTGCAAGCATGGGGCAGCGCAGTAGATGCCTCCCAATTTGGCGTTCAGCGGACGGGCTGCCTGGGATAGGCGCAGGCGATGGACGCGTTGGCATAACACGGTTGGGATTTCCACGACAGGTTCTAGGAGTATTGAAGCATGGAATTCAAATGTTGCTGACCTTCGCTTTCACATGCGCACTCGCGATCTTTGGCTGGGTAAGCTCGACATGTGAAGAAGCACATGATCGTCTTGGGGCCGGAGCAAAGCCGATTTCGGTATTTGGTGACCCGGCGGGCCCCAGACCAGGCCAAAGCCACTCCCCGGACGGAAGTCCTTTCTTTCCCCAAGATTCAGTGCATGATTGCCTTCAATTGCTCGTCGGCGGCAGTCGGTCGGCTTGTGTCGCGAACGGCTAACAGTCAGTACCAGCGAAGAACACCGCGGCGAAGCAGTGCATCAGTGTCCCTATAACGAGATGTAGAAACATTTTAGGCATTCGAGTCGTTGCTGTTGGTAACCGCGTGACTTGAATTAGGTGGCATTTGACTGGGCGGCCTTCACAACTGTGGGGCAGCCGAGGCATCTCGACTCGACTTGACTTCGCTTCTTCACACTCTCACTAAGAGTCTCTTTTTAAGCTGCTGCTCCTCTCTTCAGCCATCTCTCCGAGCACATCTATTCTTCCCTTATACCTGTCGCAATCAGACGTGACCACCCGAAATTGCAGATAGACATATACAGAACAGCACAATGACGCCTCCTCGTGTCATCGTTGTTGGTGGCGGCCTCTCCGGCCTCAGCGCTGCGCACACTGTCTACCTCAACGGTGGCAATGTGCTCGTGCTCGACAAGAACAGTGAGAAGCTCTTCGTACCATTGACTGATCTATCGCTGACTGCTCTGACTAGACTTCTTTGGCGGCAACAGCACAAAGGCCACATCCGGCATCAACGGTGCCCTTACCCGCACACAAGTCGACCACCAAATTGGCGACAGCGTCAAGCAATTCTACGAAGACACACTCAAGTCTGCCCGTGACAAGGCTCGACCAGACCTCATCAAAGTCCTCACATACCAATCTGCATCGGCGGTCGAGTGGCTGCAGGATGTCTTCAACCTCGATTTGACCCTCGTCTCCCGGTTAGGTGGCCACTCATTCCCAAGAACACACAGAGGTCACGATGCGAAGTTCCCCGGCATGGCCATCACATATGCTCTCATGCAGCGTCTCGAAGAGTTGACCGAGTCAGATCCAGATCGAGTGCAGGTCATCAAGAAGGCCAAAGTCACCGAGCTGATCAAGGATGGCAACAAGATCACTGGTCTCAAGTACGAGTTCGGTGGCGAGACACACCAAGTTGATGGTGTGGTCGTTCTGGCAACTGGTGGATATGCTGCCGACTTTACCGAAGACTCCCTTCTCAAGAAGCACAGACCAGATACATTCGATCTAGCATCGACCAACGGCACCCACGCCACGGGAGATGGCCACAAAATGCTCATGAAGATTGGCGCCAACGATATCGACATGGACAAAGTTCAGGTTCACCCCACAGGTCTAGTCGACCCCAAAGATCCTGGTTCAAAATGGAAGTTCTTGGCTGCCGAGGCTCTTCGTGGCGAAGGTGGTATTCTACTCAACAGTGATGGAGTGCGCTTTTGCGACGATTTGGGCCACCGTGACTACGTCTCCAACAAGATGTGGGAAGAGAAGGAGAAGGGCAAGTGGCCAATCCGACTGGTGCTCAACTCCAAAGCCTCAAATACTCTCGACTTTCACACAAGACATTACTCTGGCCGTGGTCTGATGAAGAAGATGACTGGTAAGGAACTTGCCAAGGAGATCGGTTGCGGTGAGGATGCACTCCGGAAGAGCTTTGCCACATACAACGCAGTCGCAGAAGGCAAGGAGAAGGACCCCTGGAACAAGAAGTACTTCCACAACATGCCAGTCAACGTTGACGACGACTTCCACGTCGCTCTTATGGAGCCAGTCCTGCACTTCACCATGGGCGGTATGGAGATCAACGACAAGGCCCAGGTCCTCAACTCGGAGAAGAAGCCCTTCGAATCGCTCTTCGCTTGCGGTGAATTGGCTGGTGGTGTTCACGGTGCCAACCGTCTTGGTGGCTCATCACTGCTTGGCTGTGTTGTATACGGTCGTGTCGCTGGTGCATCTGCATCACAGTACCTCTTCCAGAAGCTCACATCAGGCGGTGCTGGCTCTGCGAACCAGAGATTAGGACAAATTTCACTGCACATCGATCCCAACACACCAGGCAAGATCTCCGTGGAGTGGGCTCAAGGTCAGAGCCAGAGTCAGGGCCAGACTGCATCAGTTGGCAATGGTGTAACAGATCAGCAAGCACAGAAGAGCGCCGCGCCCGTCATGGATGGCAACAAATCGGCTGATCCCGGCAAAAAGAAGGAGACCAACGATGTCAAGGACTTCAAGGTTCCCGAGAAGGAGTATTCGCTCGAGGAGGTTGCGAAGCACAACAAGAAGGATGATCTGGTAAGTTTTCCGTGATTCGCATGGTGTCGACAGTGCTAACAGTCTGCAGTGGATCGCGGTCAAGGGCGTAGTGATGGATGTCACGAACTGGCTAGACGAACACCCAGGTGGTCCTCAGGCGCTCTTCTCACACATGGGTCGGGACGCTACGGAGGAGTTTGAAATGCTTCATGATGACGAGGTTATTCCTAAGTATGCTGCTGATATCGTCATTGGCCGCGTGAAGGGCCAGGAAGTCACACTGGAATACTAAGCGAAAGTTCGTGGACTGAAAAGGCGCTTCTTATACTGGGTACGAGGATGAGTCTGGACTCGTGTACTAGCATCGTGTAGTTGAATATCGATCACTTCAAATCCACAGTACGGCATGTCGTGCTTTACGTTCCCCTACATTCATCAATTCCACAGATGAATGACATGCTCGTGGAGGTCATGAGCTCGGAAGGCACGTGAACGCGCGAATCGCGACAAACGTAGGGTTAGGGTTTTCAGAGCAGGCGAGCGGCCAGAGAGTATATTCGAGTTCACGGCGGCCCTCAGCCCTCGACATCAGCACTTGAAACAAGACAAGAGGTGCGACCAGCCGAACTGCACTTGCGCCGTCCAAGTATCGCCATCGCCTATCGATCGTGTCGAATCGAGTGCACGTATTAATAGTCAAGAGCGCAAGGTCGCAGCCTCAGAATAATTGACATCGGTAGGTCACTCCGTCGCTCGTGCCCCTCCTTCACTCGGCATGCGTTTGGCTGCTTTGCGTTGGCAAGTGTTGGCGCACATTATGAGATCTGCGGTCGCAGGCGGTAGGGGCAACTGCATGCACGGAAATGCAGGCAAGAGCAGCCTGACAGTGATCTGCTGCTCGCACGCGACACTCGCTCTTTGTTTTCCCGACCTGCCCGATCACTTCTTTTAAGGACAGATTACTTCTCGACCAGCGACTGACTGCATCGATAGCTCACCCGTCTATCACTGTACAGAAGCGATACGTTCAGATTTCATTGGTAACGAAGGAGTAGCGCGCGCAAGCGCAATATTCACCATGGACAAAAGAGAGATAGCATCGAAAGGCCAAGCTCTACAGAAAGCAGTCGCTGGCAAAGAACCGACGTCGAACCTTCTCGCCATCCTCAACGACCTCAAAGCGAATGTCCGCCCCACCGAGCAGCTTCTGCGCGAGACCAATATCGGTAGAATAGTAAACAAGGTCAAAGGCGTGCAGGGTCTCGATCCGCAGGTCGCACAACTCGCCTCCGAGATCATCGGCAGATGGAGGAACGTCGTCAATGCTGCCAAGAATACTTCAGGGACTTCTACGCCAACAAATGTCGCGAAAACGAACGGCACTGCTCCCACCTCGAAACCAGCGACGCCCACCCCCAAGGCGAGTTCACCTACAGGGGTAGATCCGGCTAAGCGCACCAAGGTGACCGACAAAGTCAACTTGGAACTCTACCCCAACGACAAGTCCCGCAACAATTGCGTAGGATTACTCTACGACGGTCTTGTGCAGAACACAACCTATGAGGCTCAAGTCGTGCTCGACAAAGCGATAGCGATTGAGATTGCGGTGCTCACCAAAGTCGCTAGCTCCGACTCGTCTTCGGCATCATACAAGGAGAAGATCAGGTCACTTTACCAGAACTTCAAGAACAAAGCTAATCCCGAATTACGACACAATGTCATCAAGGGTGAAGGCAAGTTCAAGGTGGACTCCCTCGTCAAACTCGATGCTACACAACTGAAGTCGCAGGAGCAGAAGGAAGAAGACAGTAAGCTCGAGAAGCAGAACTTGGCAGATGCGATGGTGGCGCAGGAAGAGGAAAGTATCTCCACCAGTCTAGAGTGTGGGAAGTGCCACGAGAAGAAGGTCAGCTATCGACAGGCCCAAACGAGAAGTGCTGATGAGCCGATGACGACGTTCTGCAAGGTATGTTCGAGTCTTCTCCACAGTACAGGCGTGATATTGACCTGTGCAATAGTGCCTCAACTGCGGTAACCGCTGGAAGTTCTCCTAGGCAGAAAAGCTTTCTAGTGTCAAGGACGTGCCATGTTGTGACGACTGCAGACACAACGTTTGGTATGATATAGGGGCAGAAATCGCATCTGCCAGAAAGGCTGCGTTGACCGATGTGCATATTAAGACCGCGTACACAATCGGGTGGGAGAGTCTGCCATGCAATTTTTGCGGAGATCTCACCACGTTACTCGTGCAACGAGAGGTAGTCATGCGACATACCGGCGACTGGTTTTGCCATGACGCAGAAGGGCAATGGTTGATGAGGGCGCGGGTGACGTGAGAAATAGATCTGCTACAGCTCTATGAGAGTCCCTTCGTTGGCTCTCTCGGGCGCCAACGGTTCTCGGGGCGTCTGCTCGAGTCTCGTCACTGGAACGGCTGCTCATCCAGTCATCATTGACGCCGACCACACAAAATCAACGGTTCAGCGCACTCCGCCACGCCACGACATGCAGGGACTGTCATTTGAACGAGGCTTTGTTCGACTGTCATTTCGCCTTGTGCTGAGCCATGCGCGATGTTTTCTCCAGCAGCCAAAAGCTCTTGCGATTTGAGTACAGCTGACTTAGGGCCAGGCTACGCATATCGCACACTCGCTCGATGGCTATCATCCGTCATCATTGGTAGAGAAACTGTTGGGCGACGCCAGTGGGGGAAACCCAATAAGCCGGTGATGTCGCCGTCGCCGTCGCGGGACCATATCCATAGCTTGACAGGAAGTCCTTCACCTACTCGTTTGGCCAGAGCTTGCCCACCTGCCAGAGGCACTGACGGCACAGTCAGGTAGACCCAATACAATACTTTCAAAAACACATCCTAAAAGTGACCCAAGTCGGCCGCGGGCTTCTGGTGAATGGTGATTCCCACTATGCCAGCGTTTCCGATACGTATCGTGCCCATGGATCATGCAACGCTGCAGGGTCTGTAGAAGGTCTCTGCCTAGGTACTTAGATAGATGTCGCTGTAGGATGTCTGCGACCCGTCTGCCACTGCCTCGTTTCCCTATCCCGCGCTCGTGACTCGTTCTCACCCTGGATCCATCCGGTCACTCCTTCGCTCGCCACGATCCACATTACTTTAACCCATGTACATACTCAGAAGAGGTGATCTGTTTCTCCAACAAGTGTTTTCTTGGCAAAATCGAGAACATCACGTCCCGATTAGGAGTCAATGTCACCAAACCAATAACAAGAATCCACAGAGGCACAGTACGTTATGCTGCTCGCATCGTCTGGTCTGGCTAATCGCGAGAGTTCTTTCTAAAGATCCAATCTTCATTTGACTGGATGAGACATGAGGCATTCGTCCATACCTACGTGCTTGTCTCCGAGGATCTCTAAGAGATACTTAGAGACATGTGGCACCACAAGTATCAGAGAATACATGGCGGGCTCGAACACACACCACGGCGGGCTTGAACACAAACCACGGCGGGCTTGAGCACACATCACGGCGGGCTCGAAAACATGCCATGTCGGGCTCGAACACAAGACATGGCGGGCTCGAACACGAATCATGGCGGGCTCGAACACGAATCATGGCGGACTCAACCACGAATCACGGCGGACTCAACCACGAATCACGGCGGACTCAACCACGAATCACGGCGGACTCAACCACGAATCACGGCGGACTCAACCACGAATTATTACACCTCCTACGGTCGGACTGAAAGCTAATGTCAATTATGGGCGATCTGACTTGAGTATATGGACAAGCGGTGGACGACCAGCGCTATGAATCGAAAACCAGTCAACCCGTACGTGGCCGCTTTGGGGACGATGAAAGCCTCATATGCGATAACAGCATTGTACGTTGACAACGCATCGCACTCTCTATGCGCGGCCCTGAGGTCATACTTCAGATAGCTGGGATTGGTCATGACCTCGACACCTCGACACTTCGACACTTTGACACTTCGACACTTCGACTGCAGGCCGACCCCAAATTTAAGGCCTAGGCCGAGGTCGCTCCCCCCACCACAACCGTACGGGCGAGGGACCTTCTTAGGCCCCGGGCTCCCCAGCCTGCCCGGGTCTAATCTGCCCCTTAGCGGTAGAGGTGGCAGATTGGGATCGGGCAGCTGGGGAGCCCAGAGCCTAAGAAGGCCTCTCGCCCGCACGGTTGTGGTGGTCTGCCTGAAATCAAGCTCTGCCACTCCCGTTTCGTCAAAATCGGTCACGTGATCAGGTCAGGTGCATGCCGCAGACAGAATCCCTATCGACTTGCTCCGGTTACTATCCACTCTGCGCATGATAGCTAGTGCGCTGGTCATCATTCAATATCTCGTTCCCCAGCAAGCGATGGCTGAAGCCTTGAGACAAGAAGGCAATGCTCTCTACAAGCAAGGCGACTTTAGAGCTGCCGCAGTCAAATATCGAGAAGCAACCAGGGTTGCAAACGCCGACGATGCCCTACCCTATTCGAATCTGTCAGCCGTGCTTTACGAGCTTGGCAAGTACCCAGCCGCTGCTATGGCGGCACAGAGGGCGCTCGAGATCAACGACGGCCGAGCAGATCCCGTCGCAGGCCTCAGCGCGAAGTTGTTGGCCAGACGCGCTCAAGCCTTGTTACAGTCTGGAGATCTGCAAGCTAGCGTCTATTTGTCGTCGGAAAATCCTAGCTATACCGCCGTGCTGGACACTCGCCGCCGTATGACCTCCATCGCAGGCTTAGCGACCGAGATAAAGATGTGGGAGATGATCTGGGCACGACTGCCTCGCTACAAAGCAACACTTCACGAGAAGCCTCTCTATGGCGTCTTCGGCCACGATGAATTCAAGTCGGTGTGGCAGACTACCACGGCAGAGCACTACAACGTCCTCGGCTTAGTACTGCATGACAACGACAGTCGCCTCAGGCCGACGCCCGCTTTAAGCGGCGAGACTGTGTCATTCTATTTCGGTGGTATCGGAGATGCTCGTCACCTGTACGCTACCCTCATGGTGATGCGTACTGACTTCGCGGCGAGTCAACCCAAGCCTGTTCCTGCCATCTGCATTGTAGCGAATGATGTCAATCCTATCGTGCTCGCGCGCAATTTCATCATTTGGCATCTGCTCCAACAGGCTGCCCGAGCTCCACGCGGAAGTACGATGCGCATGTTACTACTCAGCACACTCTATTACACCTTCTCGGCCCCGCTCATGCCTCCAAGTATCTACGAAATGCTGCAGAAGGAGATCACTGTATGCATCGACATGCTTGACCATCCTACCACGATACTCCCCTGGGTGCGCTGCAGCGTTAAAGTGGCTGATCAAATGAGTCGAACGTTGAAGACATGGATGAAAGAGATCCCGAACGCTTTCACGGCTACGCAATTCCAAGAAAGCCACACCAGACCCATTTTCAAGCGACCAAACCTCACTGGCCCGGGCTTTGCAGCGTCGCAGTACGCCAATGAATCCTCTATCTACGAACAGACCTTGATGCTCGTTCCTGATGATGAAACACAGAAGCAGAACCCGGAGCTAATGAGGTTGTACAGAGCATGCTCACGTGGTCAGCAACACGTCAGAGCTCTGCGAGAGCACGTTGGTCACTTGTGGAGGATTAATCCGACCTTACTGGACATCGAAACCAGCTCGCTACGGAATGATATTTGCTCCGCATTCCCTCTGCCATTCGCATTGGTGCGCCAGCTCCCGGACATGAGTCCGCCACCGGATCCTCATCATTTCTTCGACTACTGCTCCGTATTCTGGTCTCTCATTGCTGAAGCGCTGGCTGATTTGCAGCCTCTTCTGACAGTTCATATTTCGATAGCCGACTGTGTCGATGAGCTTGAGCAACTAAGTATACGAGGGTATAGTGACAATGTCCGCTTGCCACCAAACACAAGATTCGATCGGATGCACTTCAGCAACATCCCGGACTATACCGGAATGAATTTGTTCACTTTCATGCACGCAACTCCAGCACTCAAGCAACATACTGGTGCACCAGCAATATGTAATTGCCTCGCTTGTCCTCCAAGATGGAGCACTATCGATCATTACAACGCTGAGAGTCTATGTATGTACAGAGAAGCTGACATGGCTAGTGTATTCAATGCTCGGTACAGCGGTTGGTCAAAATTCTTCGATGGTAGTGAACCTGAGCTCCCAGAAGGGCCAATGCCAATGATGAATTATACAGATTGGCGTTCCGTCGCTGCGACACCGTTGGACTTCGAGAGCTTGATGCCACGCAAAAACTTGACGCATTGGCTTTATAGCGTTTATGTGGCTCTGGTACTGCCTGCTCCCCGGGATGCTGGCAACTGGGGCCCCGAGAGGTCAGCTATTGTCCGATCGCCGTTGAATCAAACAGCATTCCTACGCCTCTTCATCCACTTGAGTAACGTAGGCTACCCTAAGCACTGGCTCAGCGCGATTCTGACTAGTCTTCTCACGAACGACACAATATCGACTGCCCGGCCACCTTCTGAATGTCCCATCACGCTTGGAGAGATTGATCGACGCAATTCCGCTGCAAAATTCGACAGCAGTCCATGGACTGCCGAATTGAGTACCCTCACGACACAATTCCTTGGAGTCCTGCCTTTCGCAGTCATCGCCGAAGATGGAATACTGCAATCACCCGATCAGATCAGGGAGTGTACTGTCACTTGGACAGGGCCTTTCTACCCCGACTTGTCTCTCATAGACGCAGAGCGCGCTGACTGGATCTTGCTACTTGCCGACTGGGACATGATGGAGCCCCAAACCCGCTTCGCGCATTTTGACTATGGTAATGGTCCAGGTCTACTTCGCCGGCTGATGATGTCACCATCGTACACGGAGCGTATGAAGGATAAACATCATTTCATCACTTGCTGGAAGTGGGACGTCAAGCAACGAAAAGCGACCTTCTGGTTGCGCGAAGACATGACGCATCAACTTGACGGTCATGAATGGGACATTGACTTCGTGCGTATTGATCAGTGGGGATTTCCTGGCCATCGATTTCCCTTCAGCCTCGAGGTCGAGTGGTCGTTCGGTCGGAGATGGAGCGAGGTTCTGGCAGATTCCGGCGACACCAGATGCTGGCGACACTAGACCGTGTGTCCGAATGAGGAAGGCGGAGCTGATAAGCTTTTGTGGGACGTGAGGTTCCGACGGGAAGGTGCAATGCTCCAGGCTTGCTAGAATTAAGGCGAGAGTGCTTTTGGCAAGTACTTGCAATGCAATCGATGAAGACGACTGTTCGAATCACTGATCGCGACATAGCAGCAGCTCGGTTGGGGCAAGAGCTGGTAGGGTGCAATGCGAAACCAGGCATGACCAAGACCTATAGAGGTATATAAATATGTTACACTGTCCATCGAGCTGTTCTCGTCCACGGCACCATCGCCACCACCGAGATCTGCCATCGTACGACCATTGGAACCATCTCACGCATACAGACAGCAAGCATGCCTACCAAAGTCGAGACCCGAGGGCGTTGGCAGGAGCAAAAGGTCGTCAAGAGGCACGATGGTATGTGGGTTGTCGAAGGGTTCGTCACCTGATTATGCATATGCCCATTCTGAGAGCTCACCCCAAACACTTCCCCTGCCCGTGTCGCACGTTCTCGGATCTAATCTAGGTCTTCCACCTAAGAAGCAGCCAGCACCACCCTGGCAGATCGGACTGACACGATTACAACAGGCATGCACCAGCCATAGTTCTCCCAGGCAACGGCCGATTCGATCAGCCCAGCTTGTTCGGAGGACATACCCTGCCTTTCCTTCCGACACATTTGATGATCACTCTCAGTGTCAAAATTCCACCAGCGGGCGCCACTCCGCCACACTACCATGGTGAGTGATTCACCTCCAATCGAAGTATACAGCGATGCAGTCATCCGAAATTCTCCACACGAGATCTGAACAGCCTCCACTCAACCCATGAGCACGTCGAAGCATGCTTGATGGAATTCCAACTGACCACTATCACATCAGGTGGCGCAGCCGTCCACGCCACGGTCATCCGCGGCTCCGTCCTGAACCAGACTATCTGCCCTTCCGAAGACCCTGCTGGACAAGGCAGTGGTGTACTACAGTACGCACCTGGCGAAAGCTGGTTCGAGCCGCCCGGGTGCCATCATGTACTGTCCCGGAATGCGAGTGATACCGACGAGGCGGAGTGCGTGGCTGTCTTCGTCGTCGAGAAGAAGGTAGTGGAGGAGCTGGGCCTGAAGGGGCTTGTTGTAATTGATGCTGCTGTGGAAGACGCCAGGCTGTGAGTCGGGTGGACGTTGCGTGCGTCTAGGAGAAAGTGTTGGGCAGATATTGCTGCTGGTCTGGCCGGCGATTGAGGTTGAATACCAAGAATCGGCCTCGCTGCCGTCGACGTCGACATTTAGCATTCTTCTTTGATTTCGTTACATGGTCTTCCCCGTTTGTGACGTGCGATGCCTGCTATTCCTGAGCGACCAGAGCGCCGCATCGCTTCTGGCTTGCTCATAGATGACTTAGCTAGAATCTGAATCATCCATGCGCAGAGGTCGACGTTCTCTCGATAATCTCCACATCCGGCACTGCACTATGTATCCTCGAATCTACCTATATGTATTGTAGCTCTCGAATTTTCTCGCATCAATCGTCGAAGACATTCGTCCTCACCTACTTTCGACAGCATAGTGTAGCAGGTCTAACACATCCTCGTGCTGAATCTCGGCGCAGGTCTGTCAGTTTAGACAGGGTGAAGTATACCTAGTCATTTGATCCGACAGGACCAGGCTGTTCTAACACCGAGGAAGATCCCTGTTCGAGTCGGGGTGCTGTCAGATCGTCGACGTCTTTTTGCTTTTTGCGGAAATGAGGATTTGCGCAGGAGAGGACGGATTCCAAGATCGGCGAGTCCCCTTGCTCCTGGCTCCGCAATATGCTGTTTGTGAACAACCTGACTGCCGCCTCAGTGCTATCTTGCTCGTGTGAAGGTATCCAGGGATCATGGTTGCCAGTCGTGATTGCTTCACATCACTCAGTGTTGCTGTGAAGTTATGTCTGAGAGTTTATATATTCGTTCCCCGGAATTTTCGCACATCAATCCGGACAGACAAGCAATTAGCTCAGAATATTTCCAGCAGCATGGTGCAACGGCGAGCACATCGCACGAGGGTTAACCGGCCAAAAAGGGCCACGTCGCAAGGCAAAACCCCCTAACAATGCTCGTGAAGAGTGTTGGCCCTCGTGGACAGAAGATCCTAGTTCGATTCTGGGTGCTGCTATTCTTTTTTGCTTTTTTGCTTTTTGGCATTCTGCTGCTCTGGACTGACGCTGAATGCTGTCTTGAATTCAGGCACCTGCAGTCCCGGAAAGGAGGAACGTGAGACCGGCCGATCTAGTATAGGCGAGTCCTCCACGCGAAGGCGGTCAACGGGTGTGCGGTTACTCTGGTCGTTGCTGTAACGCTTGGCCTGGCCATGCTGCTGAGGGAACGAGCGAAACTCCCAGTCTTCTGATTGACCATCCCAGAGGTGCTGTGCTCTTGTAGGCTCACACGGTCCTGGACAAAGTTGGTCAGGCCGATCAAACACAGCTTTAAGGAACCCTGCTCGTGACCGCAGCCGAAGCAGCAGCTTCCACCTCCTGCGCCGCCATCTTCTCCGCCGCAAAGTCCCAGAAGCCGGATATCATATCTCCCCACATGCCAGCATAGCCATCCTCATTTAAGTCTTCTTCACCAGGCCACGTATGCGTCCCCAACGGTTCGCCATCCCACCCAAGCCCGAAATACAACGAGTATAGAGACCAGCCCCAGTTGAATGGCATACGAACTATTGAGGCAATGGCGAGCGATATCGAGAAGGTAAGAGGTTGAACCACGCCGACCACCACGTCATTGATCTCTCCGCCGAGGACGGGCTTGAGGACATATTTCTCGTACCACTGATCCGCTTTGTCAAAATAGTACCAACCAGATCCACGTATATCGCACAAATCTAGTAACCGGTCATGGAAGCGGGCCAGATCCTGCATCAAGGGATTCCACGGGTCGAATTGGTCCACAATGGCCGACCGCGGCGCATCGAAGATCAAGGTGCGAAGCTGAAGAAACGGCGTTGGGAGCACATTTCGAGGTAGAAAGTGGATCGCGTGGTCGTCTTCAAGAGGTAGCTCAATGACCCGAGCAGTGACAGGACGAACCTTGTCGGGTGGGCAGCCATAGTCATATGACAGGTGCTGTGAATGGTCGACAGGCTCCATCTCCATCGAGTCAGCGACTGTGTAGTTCTCGACGGTGAGGTGGACAAGGGACGGAGCTTTCACACCCCAAACACCGCAGAGGAACTGGGTTTTCAGACAGCTCACGTAGAAGAACGCTGTCTTTGGGTGAGCCGGTCGAGCATACGATTGCTGTAGGATCTCGCTGAAGGCCTTGTCCCATTCACTGCCACCGTACTCGGGCATGAAGGTGACATAAATCCAATACTCTGTTGGCAAATTATCCGGTCCGGACCTGACCAGATCGTCCAGGCTGCCCATCCGATCGATACTCGCATACTCGTCCAAGGTAGAGCTAGGTTTGCTCAACGAGAGTTTCTCAGCATAGTCAAGCACGCCCAGCTGTGTAGGTAGAACGGAGCTTGGTTGTCCTGGAATTGATGAATTGTTTGGGCGCCAGGGACGTTCCAGTAGCTCATCCGGCTATGCTGATCGATCTCAAACGTCAAGGCATTCGTATTCTTGAGGATCTGGTCGGCTTGCCAGAAGTGGAACTTGATGCCGGTCGCGATGCCCCAGACGATTGGAGGTCCGGCCACTGGCAGCGAGATCAGGAAGATGTAGAATAGCAGACGTCCTGTATAGCGCACACATTGTTTGAGACTAGATATGAAGTTCATCTCCATCAGATTGGTCGTGCTACGGCGGCTCAATTCAATGTTGCGGTATGTCTGTGCATGTGAGCTGTGGCAGGATAGGATAGCCGTATATACTCAGTATTCATGCCCCTGATCGCCACTCCTAGAAGCAAACCTAGATGTCTCAGGTTGACGGCCCCCACAATCACTTCATTTGGCGCGGCCATATTCACGCGCCAAACTGCTCGTGACCCAAGTACTCATACCTTCACCAGCAGTAGATATATTTCGTTCCATTGGCACAGCTGACCAGGAGTTCATCGGTCTGTTAGAGGATAAAAGATATCTTCATCTTTATGAGGATAATACTTTTCCAAAGAATCGATCGGCTTGAGGTACGCTCCGCATAGAAGGTCTGTGCTGACCGCCGTAGTGACAGAGGTCAAGCCGGTTGACAAGACCAATCGAGATCTTCGAGCGTGCCTGTGAGGCCGCCAGTGAGCTGTTCGCGTACACAGCGACGGCTGCTTCCATGTATGGACTTCGCATCGAAAGGTGTCAGAGCAGTTCCGGTCCTGCGTCTAACCATCACTCACCGCCCAAAGATCTCACTATTTGACAACCACAAACCCGCTCCCCAAAGCCTCCTGAATGCCATTACTCGTAGCAACATCTGGATTCGGATAGAACCAGCTCGCAATCGCAACAATCGCATAGATCATAACCAACAAGAACCCTTCCAAATAATTACTCTGCCCATCCCTCAGAAAATTCGCCACGGCCAAAATCGCTAACACAAGCAACGCAATCATGAAGATCTCAAAATTCAAATCCATATCCGGCTTCCCCATTGCCCATCCCACAAGGACAACCAGCGGCGCATTGAACAGCGCCGTCTGAATGCTCGGGCCTAAACAATGATACAGCGCGAAGTTCATCTGGTGATCCCAAGCCTCGTCGATCGCCGTCAGATGTTCGGCAGCTTTCTCGACGAGCGGCAGCATGATGAGACCGAGGAACTGGTCCGGCACGCCAGCGGCGACGACTTCTTCGATTTCCTCGACCAGGAAATAGGCGAGGATGGTGACGAGGGCGACAGCGAAGATGAGCGCAACGCTGCATTCGGTGAATGTGTACTTCGCTTTCGCGAGGTCTTCTGCATGGTCGGCGTCCTTGTGTTCGTCGGCTTCGAGGACTTCATCAAAGATCGAGTGTTGGCTGCGCGCGTTGTAGAGGATGTAGACCACGAATGCGATGATTAGGATTATGGATGTCGCTTGGCTGATGCGCTGGACATCATTGTCGAGCTTCTCTTTGGTGAATTTCGCGGCGTAGATAGGAGGCCGGTGGAGGGCATGTGGAGGGAGATGGTCTCGGATTTGAGGGCCGAGTAGAAGGCGCTCGGAATCAGGAGACCAAAACCCGCGACCAAGAGAAGGCCAGACCCGACTTCGGAGATGACGGCGTGGAAGCTTTGAGTTTGTTGGCGTAGGCCGCCAATCCAGAAGCAGAGGCCAAGACAGAGGAGCAGGTTCGTGAGGATGCTCCCCAGGATCGCGGCCTGGATGACTGGGACGAGGTTGCCCTCGTCACCGTTCTCGCCTTCCTGGTTGGGTTTGTGCTTCGCGATGAGGACGATGAAGAGCACTATCTCCACGATGCCGCCAAAGGCAGTCTCGATAAGAATGCCAGCGACCTTAGGCAGCTTGCGGGCGAGCTCCTGACCAGCGAAGCCAACGAGGTTGGCCGCAGGGACCATGGCGATATAGGACATCGCGAAGATCCATAGACCGGCATGTGGGACAGCAATTTTGAGGACGATGGCTATGATGGCAAATGGCCAGAGCACATTGACGTATTTGCTTGCCGTGCATGAGGAGCGCCAGGTGATCCGTAGAAAATGCTGCGGGTGAAATCCTGAGCGATGAGACTCGCCTTCGTGGTGAATCGTCAAAAATCCGGCATCTTCGTGCTCTTGTCCATCCGTGCCATGACCGTTGCTCAGGAGTGGGCGACTCTCGTCGGGACTCTGATTGTTGGCCATTTTGCTGAGGTCTAGCTGTTGTCAGAAGCTCAGTCTCATGGGACAGTGAAACTTCTGCGGCACTTGACGTCCTGCTCTCGCAGCGTGATAGTATGAGAAGAAGCTGCTGCTGCTGAGTTTTGACGAGAAGGAAGAGTCAGGTTCTGAGCTGTCTACCAAGCCTGGTTTCTTGGTAGCACAGCCACCACAAGACATGGTCAAGCAATGCTCCCATAAGGTTTGCCAGGCCTCTGGCGGAGCGCGGGAAGAAGCTTGGCTCACTTGAACGACATCAGATCGAACATTTGCCGTGAGAACTCTCCGTGGTATCCACGGAGCTCTTCTAGCCAGCATTGATCGAAACCATCGAACGCTGGGGGAAGACCGACATCTTTGTGCGTGTAGCTCTCGAATGTGGACACAGCTGTATTGTCAACGGGCTTGTTCGGCGTCCTGTGCGGGGTGTCATTAATGGTACTGTGAAGACCTAGCTCAAGCCGGTTGACAAACATCTCGATGCGGTAGATATGGCCGCTGATGAGGTGAACGAGCATTCAATCAGTGCGAAAGGCTTGTGTGGACTTCACTCTGCTCCTACTACTATACCGCGCAGCCAGACCGCCGTGTAGGCACAGGTATCTTGGAAAGTCGTCTAGAAACACCTTTCCGAATATAAATGGAGCCACGCTTGTGCATTTCAAGCCAATGGATCCTTACGTTGTCATCTCGACGCCGCAGCCGGTTACCCAACACCCCAGAGAGCGTGCTGACAACCAATTCAACATTATTTCCTCCTGGCGTACAATCCAAAGCCGGCAAGTCCAACAAGTCACAGCGTCAACTCCCATCACATCACATCACATCACCCCCAAATGCGTATGCCCAAACCCCGTCTCATACTTCAACCCGGCTCCAATCATCCGATCCATTCCGATATGCGCCAGCCACGTGATTCCCACGCCCATCCATGCCGCCCATGTGCCCTTCCTCAACCCCAGTACCCTCGCACCGCTGCCTTCTGCAACAATATCATCGTCCCGCTTGGCCTCCCCACCAGTCAACGAGCGCAAGTCCAACACATCGCTCAACAGTGTTGAGACCAGGACCAAGGGAAAGATCTCGCAATGCACCAGGTTGTAGATCCAGCTGCCCCAGCGGGAGTCGCGGAGGAAGCCGACCATGCCGAGATCGGGCGCCAGAAGCAAAATGCCGAAGCGCGTCCAGGAGAGGGGGTTGCTTGCGGATACCTTCGGGGCTGTTGACGGGGAGGTGGCTGTCGTTGACTTTGTCAAGGTTGTTGGTTGTGATGGCGAGGAAGCGTAAGCGGAAGAGGCGAGATGCCACCGCTGCAAACGATGGTAGAGGTAGATGCTGGAGAGGAAGAGGGTGGTGCCTTCGAGCCGGAGGAGGAGTAATGGGAGGGAATGGGTGGTGCCTGGGTGGGTGAGGTTGGGGTAGAGGGTTGGGTGGAGGGTTGAGAAGGAGAACGGCATTTTGGGTTGTAGTGTTGAAATCGCGGTTGCTGGCTGAGAGAACGGTGAGGATGAGTCTCGAGAAGAAGAGCTGTTGCTGTGAGCTCGGCTGAGTGCTGAGTTGTGAATGCGGAGACGGTCCAAGAGAGCTCCCAAAATCTGACTAGGTATGAGCTGTCGTTAGCAGAACTCGGAGTCACGTTGATCGAACAGGGAACGTTTGAGATGGGTATTATGGTCCGTTTTTGGCTCAGCACCAGTGCAGCACTCGCTTCACTATATACTCTCGTGGCATGAGCTGTTAGCTACCCAGCGAGCCTAGCTATCGTTCGGGTGCCATGGGAAGGCTAATCACCGGTGGCACGTTCAACATGCCGTCGAACTCAAAAGTGCGCCGGCGCGGATGAATTACGGTTGGAGAGTCGCCGGAGACGGATAGATTTTTAGCGACATGCACTTTTGCATTTCTCGAGTTGATTCTCGGATCTGGCAGCCGAGGACGTGACTGGGGAGCAACTGTATAGCTCGCACCATGCAAGACTGTCAGCTTGCCGATTCCGATCTACAGCTACGCTTGCAGATCTCAAAATGAACTTAGAAAGTCGTTGCGGTCTATGGTCTCTAACCTTTGGCGATTCTAAATACTACTCGTGCTCGGCTCTTTCATCAACTCTTATCGCGTTTTCTTCTCACGTCCGGCCACGCAGGCATCCGCTTGAACTTTCCCAGGCCCGCCCGTGGGCACCGCATACAGACCACCACCCAAGAACACCAGCACGGCGCCCGCAACGACTCCGGCCGGTAGCTGGTTACCAAACAGCCAGATCGACAGCAGTAGACTGACGAGCTTGCGTATATTGAGCACAATACTCACCGTCAGGCTGCTTGACTTAGCCGACAGCTGGTTGACGCCTTTGATGCAGATGTACTGCGTGACCGCATTAAGCATCAGCATGGGTATAGCTGTCGGTATCGACGCCAGCACGGTCGGCAATTTCGGGAACGTCCCAGACGCGAAGGTCGCAGAGAGCGGGACTGAGTTCTGACTTAAGTCCATGAATGAGGACGAAATCGTGCTTGTTTGAGCTGCGAAGAAAGGCAAGCTCAACGCGTGTGAGTAGAAGAGGCCCTCCGACGTGATCTGTGCACCGCGACCATACTTCCCATAGAGCTCATCCGAGTACAGTCCCATGAACGCCGACAGAACCAGCGCGCCCGCCAGCAGCAGAAAGCCTGGGCCTTGCTCCCGCAATGCTCCGCCCGTAGGCAGATAGTTCCATGGCAGCCTGCTAGATGGTGGCTCGGTCGGTTGTGTAGACAGTGTCGACTCGAAAGCCTCCGGTGTTTTGGAGTACGCGTCCGCGGCCGCGGCAACAACGACACCGGCAAAAAGCAGTAGTACAGCGAAGACCTTCATCGGGGGATATCTCCGCCCACGGTAGAAGTAAAAGACCAGCATCGTCGTGACCGGCCCAGCGGAACGCAGAATGATGTGTAGAGGTATCGAGATGCTGTAGCCGAAGGCACAATTGTTGAGAATATTGATCGCTAGGAAGTATGCTGTGTATATAATCCATTTCTTCAATGGGATCTTGCGAGCTCGGAGGAAGCCTTGTCCTGGTGATCGTACATCGACATTGGCTGGAAGGGTGATGAGGGAGGTGACAAGGAATTGTAGAGCCGTGATGAGTGTGCCGGCGGACGGCGATGTCTTGATCAGCGCCTCCAGGGCGTAGACATTGGAACAGCAGCCGCCGAAGATGAAAGTGAATGTGGGAAGGAAGATGCGCAGGATGTCGACAGTCGTCCGTGAGCTGTCATCCTTCGAGGCCGACTTCTGCAAGTCGGACTGCTTCTTCGGCGTCGCGTGGCCATTGAGCTGCGCGTTTCCGTTGGTGGTAGCAGCGCCGTTGGCTTCAATTTTCCTCCTCTTTGCAGCCATATCGGCTGCCCGGCCGCTGCAGTCAAGATTTTCGGGGGTCTGAAGGGGCGTACGTGGCAGATTGGTGCGCCATCTCTGAGACGCTGCTTTCACGAGGTTGTGCGAGGCATAGCTGGGCTGAAAGCAGTGGAGTGCTGGGCTCGTGTGCTCTCGATCTGAAGGACATTGCGAGCGGCTATCCTCTCCGGACAATGCGAGGGCGCTGTCATCCGGCTTCACGAACAGACTCGTCAGCCGGCGTGTTTCGAGCCTCTAGTCTATGCTTAGGTCACTTGGAGACAATTACGAAGACTGCTTCACTACCAATTCGGTCACTTGCGTGGTGCATCCGACACTCTTCTGCCGCTTGAGATGTCCAGAGTAGGGTGCTTGCACCCTTTCTCTTGGAATTTTACTCTGGCCTCATCTCAAGCGGCAGAAGAGTGTCGGATGCACAACGCAGCTTCCTCAGAAGTCCTCCTTCCTCAAGATAATGGACCCGGTATGAGGGAGCTGCGTTGGGAAACACGTAGTTTTGGGTGCAAGGCAAGTGAGCTCGACCACGTTCCTTCCTCTAGAACCCTCCAATCCTCCTTCTCCCAACGATCGGCTTCTTCACAACGCCGTTGGTTCCAGCCTTCCTCACAGCTACACCATTTGAAACCTTCTGCTTACCCCTCAACAACAACTCCTCCTGCTCTGCTTCTGCCTCCTGCCTCTTCTCTTCCTTGGCCTTATCCTCCGCCATCTTCGCCTCGATCTCCATCCTCCGATTGAACTCGCCTTCGATCACCCTCTTCTCCTTCCCACTGTACTCCTTGCTCTTCAGACTGTAGAACACCCCTCCCAAGTCAGCGAGCCAGTGCGGGTCTACACTTGTAACGCAAGACATGTACTCCTTACTCGTGAGGATCAGCTCGTGATAGACGACGTAGTCTGGAAGATAGCCAAGTCCGTACAGTGCTGAGGTTGGGTGCAGTTGCACCGTGACACTGGTACGTAAATTGATGTACTCGCCGATGCCCTTCACCTTGGCCGCTTGGTGGTAGTAGCCGCTGCAGATACACTTCCGAATGACATCCCAATCGGTGCCACAGCTGACGAGCTGCATCTTCTGGGAGTTGACCATAATGTCGTGCAGCTGCTCGCGGATCTCCTTGGCTCGACGCAGTGCTTTCGGATGCAGGAAGTGACGTACGCACCAGCCGTCTGAGTGACCGTTCGACTTCCACTGCGTGTAGACGTGGAGCAGCGTAAGATGATCGGATTCAGGCACGAAGAACTTCTCGCGTGCAGCGTCGGACTCTTCTTGGCGCTCTTTCGGTCGGTAGAAGACGCTGGGTACCGAGAGCATGGAGACGATGGTCAGCATTTCTTCGCTGCAGGCGTAGTCTGTGGTCGATGTGATGAGCATCTTGGCAAGGGACGGGTCCATGGGAAAGGCGGTCATTAGTCGGCCAATGGTGGTGAGATCGCCAACGTGATCGACTGCGCCTAGGGCCCAGAGGTCGAAGAGGGAAGTCGTGATGGTGTCTTGAGGTGGTGGGTCCATGAAGTCGAAGTCCAAGAGGTCTTTGACACCGAGCGATTTGAGGAGGAGGACGGTGTTGGCGAGATTGGTCCGTTGTATTTCTGGGATCGTTTGGACATAGAGATCGTTTTTGTATGCTTGCTCGGTATACAGATGAAAAGCCTTTCCCGGACCTGTGCGGCCTGCACGACCTGCACGCTGGCCTGAGTTTGCTTGTGATACCGGTGTGATTTGCAGCGTGTCCATGCCCATCTTTGGATTGTAGACTTTGAGTTTCGAGAAGCCCGAGTCCACGACGTACATGATGCCGTCGACAGTCAGAGAAGTCTCAGCTATGTTGGTCGCCACGATCACCTTGCGCACACCAGGCGGTGCTGGATCAAAGATCTTGGCTTGGAGATCGGCAGGCATTTGTGAGTAGATGGGCAGAACGAGAAGCTTCGGAGGATCAACAAGTAGCTGCAGCCTTTCCTCAATCAGCTCGCATGTGACCTCGATGTCCTCCTGGCCAGTCATGAAGACAAGGATATCACCCGCGCCCTGAGACACGTGTATGGCCAGGACTTGCTTGACCGCACTGTCGACATAGTCGTCGCACGGCGAGCGAGAGTATTGGACATCGACCGGAAAAGTTCTACCAGGTATGATGAACTCTGGCGCTCCGCCATAAAACTCCGAGAAGCGCTTTGAATTCATTGTGGCAGATGTGACGATCAGCTTCAGGTCCCGTCGGCGAGCAAGCACCTTCTTGATCAGACCCATGAGGACATCAGTGTTGAGAGCGCGCTCGTGGGCTTCATCCATTATGATGCATGAATATTTGTCTAGATCTCGTTGTGTCAAGGATTCTCTAAGTAACACACCATCCGTCATATCTGTGTCCGTCAGCATTTGGCCAGCTAGCTGTAGGGTCTCACTTACACTTGATCATTGTCTCGTCGCTCGTACAATCCTCAAACCGAATGGCATATCCGACGAGACCACCAAGCTTGACCTCCATCTCCTCACTAACACGCTTAGCTACACTCATGGCAGCCACTCTTCGAGGCTGTGTACATCCAATGAGACCCTGCCTAGCGTAGCCTTCCTCGTAGAGGAATTGCGTCAACTGCGTCGTCTTGCCTGATCCAGTCTGGCCGACCACTATAATCACCTGGTTGTCGCGTATCACCCGCATGAGTTCTTCCCGCACAGCAAATGCTGGCAGATATTCTCGCTGCTCCTTCAACGTCTTGGTTCTGCTGAAGTTACTCGTCCCTCCTTCGTTCTTCTTGAAGTGGTCCGAGAATTTATTGCTGGTCGACTTGGTCTCTTGTCCAGGCGCAGCAGCTGCACTATCGCCCTCGTCCTCTTTGACGCCCATGATATTGCCTAAGGCAGTTCCGGCAACATTGGTGGCTTCTTGTGCCTGTTTCTGACGCTCCTTCTGCTGTCTCTTATTTCGGACAACCTGGCTGCCCTTGCGACTAAAGACTGCCAAATCGCTCTGAGGATCCTTCACTGCTGGCACTGGATCAATCTGCTTGGTGAATATTGTCTTGCCGTCCAAGAAGGGTGGTCGGAGGTCATGCACAAGTAGATGTACTCTCGTAGTTTGCTCATCGTCCTCGAAGTCGAAATCATCTCGCCGCTGCGCAACGCCAGAGGTAAGCATACGATTCGTTTCCCATGCGTCGACTTCCCGCTGCTTTTGCGCAGCCTTCAAGTTCATGCGCTTGCCTATCTTCTTGTTCGCCAGATCTTGTTCTCGCAGTCGGTCCGCCCATGATGTCTCCGCACCGCCGAACGGGTTGTGCGATTCATCGCCGAAGGTGTGGCCAAAGTCATCTCCCAGGTACCAGTCGCGGTCTAACGCTTGTGCCTCTTCGTCCTGGATGAAAGGCTCGGGACCATCGAATTCAGACTGATGCGGCGTCGAGACGCCTCGTTCGCCTCGAGGCGTGGAGGACCGTGAGTAGCCATTGTTGAACCTTTGGTCTAGTGGTCTTCTACTCTTCTGAAAGTTGGGCCGCTTCAGCGAAGGGCCGAGATCATCTGACTGAGGCGTTGAGTGCCGACTGTCGTCTAGCCGCCGTCTCTTGGGGCTGTGTCCTCGGTCCATCGTCTTTAGGACTGGCGACTCAAAGACATATCGTACTGAAAGAAAGCGCAACATCGAATCTCAGGCAGTTAAAAGCAGACATTTGTACGGCGGCCTCCAACGCAACTACGGCTTCACTTTCTTCATAGGCGTCTCGATCGAATCAGATATCTTGCCGTCGAAGCACGAGGGCCTTCAACAGTCTCAAACTGACCGAGATGGCGTCTGGTACGGACGCTATGCGAAAGCAGCAAGGTACGATGAAGAAGTGCTTGAACCACAGATCTGATCTAATACCTTGACGTAGATCTGCAAACCCAATACACCAACTACAAGAACACACTCCAAAGTCTGGCGCAGAAAGTAGGTGAAATCGAACAGGAGATCGACGAACACAAGTGAGGAACGCCATACGAGTGTCAGCAAACATGTGCTGATGTTACAAGGCTCGTTACCGAAACACTACAGCCACTACCCAAGGATCGGAAATGCTTCAGACTGATCAACGGAGTGCTCGTCGAGCGTACAATCGCAGATGTGCTACCCGCGCTCAACACGAACTCTGATGGCCTGAAGCAAGTACTCGACGAGCTGGTCAAGCAGTACAAGGGAAAGCAGGATGAGATGGACAAGTGGAAGGCAAGTGATGTTTTGACGCGTATTTCATGGCTTCCGCTTATCCTACGACAGAAGAAGCACAACATACAAGTCGTGCAGAATTAGCCGTTGAATACAGTGCGACATACGCATTGGAAGTTGCGAAAGGCGTCTGTGCGAGATCCCAGCCACACTCTGGAACGTCTACAGACGACCTGATCTTCGATGATACACTAAACAAAGCGTTGTATCGCCACGGAACTATCGGTAACCTCCTGCGAGCAGCGGCCAAAGGTCGTCAGGGAATCGTGAAGCTGACTCAGTTTTCGTCAGACAGGAGGGGCTTCGGTACTGGTTCTGACCTGACTGTTGCGTGGTAGGGCACTGAGATCAGCACGACTCCATAATAGTCTCAAAGCCTTAAAGAGTCCCTCGCCCCGACAAGTAGCAGCGTGCGCTGTCCTGGCATGGCAAGTCACTCATGGAGGAAAGGGTTCCCTGCTGAGGAGCGAAACGAGAAGCAGTCAAGGGCAGCAAGACTACTTATACCTCTCCGACAGAGCGAATTTCCCGGCGTAAACCGAATCGATTACTTCACTGGCTTGGGCAGGAGGCCTTCACTATTCGTTGCATGATCCACAACACAACAACACAGCACCAGGATCCAATGCTTGATAAGTCAAGGGACGGATACAGCGCCAGTGACACTGGCACATTGCAAAGTACTCCAGCTTGGACGTCTTCGAATTCCAGGCTTCTTCGCTTCCAGACCTCGACGTTGATTTAATATCTTTGAAATGCACGAGCGTCGATATTTGCACTTCGAATACCGGGCTTCTTCGCCTCCAGACCTCGACATTAATTTAATATCTGTGACAAGCACGAGCGTCAACATTTGCACTTCCCGTCAATCAGACGGATAGGTAGCCATGGTAGTATATCCACAGATTATAGTGCGTTGCTATAGATTGTGAGGGTGGCCGGCACCGGGGTCGCCAGCGACGTGTCACCTGTGATGCGGCGATGCTGAGACCAAGTTGCTTTTAATATATCGAGATCGGCATGTGTCAAGGCGATGCGCCGATCAGCCAAGCCTGTGATGATGCGAGGTACCACTGTTCCGCGTGTCCAACGGTACCTGGACCCACAGGCACAAGAAGTCGAGTCCACAAGTACCACAAGTCTGTTCCCACCTGCCTGTTCCTGTAACTCGGTAACTGGCAAGTTGGCAACTGTTCGATGCTTCGCTCCCATGGCAGAGAATGCAATGTTCATTCACCTTTATCGCACCCATGAGGTTCAATGCAGTAAGTACATCGGACTTCAATGCTCCGGCGCAAGCGAGCAGCCTCAGTCGTCATTACCTAGATAGGTTGGCTGCACAGGCCGCACTTGCCAGCTCCGATGGCATTCAGCCCCGATCATTTGAAGGCAGCTGACGGGCCGCCCACGAGCTTTGCAAGATGTTGTATACCAGAGACTCACGAACGCGCTCACGTTCTACTCCATCTTGTCCATTATGCTTGCTTCTGAAGCTTCGTCAATCATTTAATCACTACGTATGTTAGCAACGAAAGACTTCGAGTCCACCCTGCTCAACATCGTGCATTCGAAAAGCTAAATCATCACCATAAACGCCTCTGATATCAGCCCAGGCGAATCGGCTCAATCCGCCCTGCCTCAGGCTACCTGTTCCAATCTAAACCCTCACCGGAGGCCCGGCAGGGCTTGCTTGAGTTAAGACCCTGACAAAGCGTCTTAAAGAGCTTTATCGAAAACCCTTGATAACAGGCGCTGCTCGACCTGTCCGTCACTTTGGAGCGACTCTCGAAGAACAAGTGTTCGTCGATTGACATATTCGATGCAGCATAACTGCAGTCAATTCACAACCTAGGCCGCTTCTACACTCTGAACGGCGTTATCTCTACAGGCAACATCCCTGCCGTTAGATGCATTCGGCTGTTCGGCGGTCTCACCAACATTTTACCCCGCGGTGGCCAGAGCGACGATCTTAGAGTCCACGAGTTTCTGCCGCGAGACAATTGACTGGGACGAAAATCAGGCAAAAGAAACTCAACCACTACACTTATTGAACGCCACCCGCAAAGTCTGCACGTCTTGCCTTCACTACACCACACACGTGCAGCACGTCTCTCGCTTATCAACGCTATCGAGACGAACGATCGCACCATTCACTCATTCATCTAGCCGACTGTGTCCGATTTGACAGTCTATATCTATCGCAACAAGGAGCTTCCATCCTCGCCACACCACTAAGCTGCACGACTAGTTCACCAAACCGACTGGGACTGATCAGACTCCTTGATAGATATTGGAACGAAGCAGATCGACCTCTCGTTCACACAGATCGACCCGTCCACACTGCACGATGCCGCTATCCAGTGCAACCACATGTTTCTCGGCTCTGCTCGCCGGCATCCTCAGTCTCAACGTGGTCAGCTGTAGTCCGATACTGTCAAGCGCTCAACCCATGTCACCAGCCGAATGGTCTGCCCTGGTCAAGCGATCACCAATATCCGCCTCAGCCATGGACGACTGGCCTACGAATGTCATCATGCTCGGCGGCTCAGAAACGTACGGCATGTGGGTACCACAGGATGGAGAATGGCACGATGTCGGCGACATAATGTGTCTCGATGTGCCAGCTTACAACATCGTCAACTGTGGAAGTGTGACCATCGACAACGTTGGTGTAGTTACTGGTTACGGTCCTTGCACGTTCATTGGCAGTACTGGATGGTCTGCATCTGTCTCTGGTGCATCGGGTGCGGGCTACAAGACTGTTGGGCCGCCGCAGACTATTTCCCAGGTGTGGTGTTCTACTTGAGGATGACTTTGCCAAGGACCGAGCAGGCAAAGACACGATGGCAGGTCAAGTGCCGACCTGAAGCTGACACATCGATGCCGGCAATCTACGGGATGCGTGCAGCTTCGCACATGATATGATTGCATACTGGCGTTTGATTGGTGTATATTGGCAGCGAGCAAGCAAGCATTTGGATCTGTGATGGCGCAATGAGCACAAATTTGAGCATTTACAGGCGTTGTGGAGGACATGGGATACATAGCACACAGTTGGGAACATCGACGATTGCGGCATTGCTTTGCGTTGGCAGCTGGACCTGGCTGGCCTTCATCGAGGCTATGGCAGGTACACCGCGCGATGCCTATTGTAGGCAGCAGCCGGTACGGTGGGGAGAATGAACGCCTGCTACTCTCCCGCGACCAAGCGAAGTCAGTGACGGTCGAACATTTCATAGGTCACCGTCTCAATACAACGGCGGCGGGAATGAGATGTCTGATCATCATTCTGATCCTCGTTGCGATACGAAGAACGCAATAGAGGTGTCTGAAGCGCACAAATATATGCTTGCAACACATATCGGTTGTTTCAATACAGCCTCGTTTCATTATGCTTCGTTACTGGTTAGGTACTCTACACTACGGCAAGTCCCTCAAATGCACTGATCAGGAAGGAAACATCCACGTTCTGGAAGTTCCAACGTGTACCTTCAAGTTTACCCCATCCGACCGTCAATGACACGCATCAAGCCACTAGGTACATACCGAGCCCTCAACATCCTACGTCCCCAAGAACGCCGCAATCTTCTCCCCCAACCCCTGATCCTCCTTCGGCCGCTCAACCCTCGCCCCACCGAATCCCAGTGCTCCAATGGCATTTTCTCCGATTTCTCCTGCCTTTCCGGGCGCGTTCTGACTCAAGGTCGTGCGACGGATGGTGGTGTCGCCTGGGAGAGGCTGTGCATTATCGCTAGTTGGGGCATCTTCGGCCAGGGATGGGCGGTGGTGGGCATTTAGGGGTGCCGATTCAGTGGAGGGGTTGACTGGTGAGGCGTCGTTGGCTTGTGAGGTGTTGTTGGTTGGCGGTATGGCTGTGCGTGAGCTGGCGCCCGAGATGCCCTGATGGGTGGTCGGGGCGCTGGAGGTGGCGTGTAGGTCGGCGGTGGAGGTGGACGTATGGTCGTGGCTGGTGACAGCGGTATTGAAAGGTGCGCTGCCGGACATCGTGAGCTGGTTGTAGATTCCGCTTTACTGTAGCAAGTCCAAGGTGCTAGGGCGATGGGTATCGAGATGCAGTATTGGCAGTGGTCAATGAAATAGTGGCGAACAGTACTTCTACGTGTCTACCAGTTCTATTTGGCGACTTACCCCCGGGGCTCCCATCTACATCATCTTATACTTCGGCCGAGGACCTCCTTGCGGTCGTTTAAAGCATTTTTCGATTGCTTGATGAGCTTCGACGAAAGCTTGAGCGATCGTATATTCAATCCGCGTCTCTGAGTCGAGAGACTGCGCAGGTGGCATTGATTCGATATGTTTGGGTCACACTTGCTCGTTGGAGTCGAACACATGTCCATAAAAGTCGATGAGCGGCGCCTTCTACGTCAGGACCTAAACCTTACCATGACTGCCGGACGTGAACATGTTGAGCGAGACAAGGGAACGTGCTTCGATATATTGACACGATTGGAGCGCAGGAGCTGCTTCTTGACAGCCAATGCATCACGATGCGCGAAGATCATTACAGATGCTGTCAGTCTCTTATTGTGTATGACTGGCTTCGATCTGGTAAGCCAAATGACATAACACGATCTGTCAGGGATGCCGACTCTGACATGGGTCTGTCGAACTACATCTGGCCCCGGATCAAACGTGCCGGAGTTGTCAATATCATAGGATGGGTTTGTGTCCTTGTGTTGGTAGCCAAATATGGTCACTGGACTCAGACACAGTCAGAGGTAAGTGGGTCTCGCGGACCATGCTTGCGGAATTATCCTGACCTTGGTAGACACTGGTCCCTCATAGTGCTGGACGCTTCGACTCGGACCACAATGCCGCTTCTACAATTGTCGTTGGCGGGTTCGACAATATCTTGGCACAGAAATCACATTCCTCCTGCCAGGAAGCTCTCGTGAAAGGGTAAATACATGTCCAGAAGCCATTCACACGGACCGACAACTTCACCGGGGTTGCCACAGAGCTCCAGAACCATCCTATCGTCAAGAATCATTCTCAGACCCTCCTCAGGTCCTCCCCGGACACGAGCCCTGAGGAACTCACCTCTCAGTCATGGCACGAGCTGGCCTGATCGTGCGCTTTCCTTCCCACACAAAGGGTCTACCTGTGCGTCTCACGCCTGATATTCCATCCTGCAATGCACTTGACAAGGTTTTTGCCAGCTTTCTGCGTGGGCGAATATTCGACGAGAACTGGGTCCACAAGCCTGCATATGTTGTGTCGTGGTCTGGTACGAAGCAGCTTTTATTTCCGACCATCTTCGAAGTCGGTATGCAGTGGAAGCGAGGCGGTCTCGCATATGGGCCGGAGGATCCGCGCATTGTCATTGAAGATGTGCCAGATGCCGAGCCTGTGATTGTGTTCAGCATGCTCGTGCCTGTCCCAGAGTCCAAGGGCTGGAAGCGCGTCATGCACATTTTCCGTCCATTCACGAATGTGACCACGATGCTGACCGTCCGCGGCACGGAGCGTGCTCGGAGAGAGAAGAATTGGTCGCCTTTCTTCCTCTCAACTGGAGATCGGAAGCCCGGTGGCGTTATTCACTTCGCATGGCGTCATGCGCCGTTGACAATTTTGAAGTGTGATATGAAGGAGGGCATGTGCAACATTGTGTATGAGCAGCAGGCCGTCCCTGAGCTCGCCGCAAAAGCGGGATCAGGGGTAGCAACTCTTCGGGGCGGCACACAGCTAGTATCCATACCACGGAAGTCGGCCGGTTCTGGCGCCGTGCAGGCCTTCGTTGCTGTTCCAAGGCACCACGTCAGTCCAAAGCCATTTCCAGAATGCGACAAGCCAGCGCATCGCCCAGAGCTCGCAGTGCTCGTCACAAATACCACGCACTTCTACTTCGCGTACATCTCTGCTCCAATCGATTTCGGACCGGACATGGTCCTTTCTGCAAGCCAGCTCGCCGACTCCTGCGGCACAGGACGGATTAACATCGCAACCAGCATTCCTCGGTGGGAGTTTGGTGTGCCTGTACCATCTGGAACCAAAGCGCATGAGTCGAGAGCATTGACCGATAGCATGACTTTGACGCTCACGGTCAACGACGATTCGGTGCAGTATGTGCGGTTGTTTGGTATATACAAGCTTCTGCAGAACATACCAAGCCTATCCGCGTACTTCTCGGGGTCAGAAGCAGCAGACTTGAGAGTCCCGGATGCCTACGGTATCGATGGTATAGACATGAGTTTCTCGCGAGTGTCAGAGGCCGGTTGGAGTGTGAAAGCGTGTGTCGAGGAGGCGGCGCAGGAGTATACCTGGCAGCATCTAAAGCAAATGTCCCCATCTGTGCGTTCCCTGCTGCAGGAGAGCGGAGGTCCAGGGCAGCGTGTACACGTACCAACAATTTGAGCTGCCGACGACTCATGTCCGAGGTTCGGTTTCCATCGATGCACGCTCTGTCTTCAGGTCGGCGCTGTTACCTTGACCGTTTTCTGACGATGGTTGGTCTTGTTGTGGTTTCGCCTTCCGAATAGTCCTGACATAGATTATGCGCGCCCATTCGTGGGCAGGAGTGCCCTGGTAAAGCCGGAACTTCAAATGGTAGTCGTTAGCGACTGCCGCCACGATATAGTCTCTTTGTCCCTCTGTTGGCCACCCAACTAGGCTGCCCATGGATACAAGCTGCCCACCTGTTGCATCAGACTTAACGGACCTTACGTGTATCGCGTAGCTCGCTCCGTACTCGTGTCTTTTGGCCACGCCAGTGAGTGAGATTTGCGCTATGAGCTCAATCTTTGCATCGATCCCAAGCGTCGGCCACTCAACATTGAATAGGAAATGGTCAGAAGGACTGAAACGAGCCGACGATCCGTAGACACTAGCTGATCCGGTTTGTTCGCCGGGCTGACCGTCTAGCCTGGAACTGCCACGCCTGCTCGACATTGCTGGTCCTGGACCCGCTGTAGCCTCTGGGGTTCGAAAGTTTTTGACGATCATTTCTGGAACAGACTCGTCGCTATTTCGCTCGACACAAAGCCAGCACAATCCGGCTTGTACATCTCTTACCTCAGGTGGCCGAGACTCGCCCAGAATAATCTTCTCCCATCGCGTCTCCTTGATGGTCAACGTGTCGATAACGTCAAAAATACGACTCAATGTTGAAGGATCCAAGCGCATTTCGTTTCCGTTACCCTCCGTTCTTCTCATACCTAAGACTAAAGCCTCAGAGATATCGTTTTCGAATCGACAGCTAAGAACAGCCAGAGCTCGACTTTCAGGCGACGGGTCGAAAGGGTCATCCATTACTGGTAGCGTGAGCTCAAGACCATTGGGGAGGATTGCCATTTGAGGCCGCATTTGGCCCTCAGTGTTAACGATCTGTCCTGAATAACGAAATTCGGCGGGGGACGAAGCAAGCATGCGTCCCCTCCAAGGTCCTCCAAGTGAGCGCTGCTCCCAAGAGGGGTCCCACGGGCCAATTTTACGCCAGGCTAGGAGTGAGTGGTCGGCACTTTGTCGAGCGATCTCCTCTTGCAGACGTGTGAAGGACTTCTGGCCCTCTCCGTACAGCAAGGCCATGTTCACCTGGAAGAGACCCAAGAGACTGTATGCGAGATCCTCAACCCGCGTTGTCCGTCTTTCAGCTGCCCAGGACATACGCTGTGCAACACTGAACTTGTAGAGCGATTTTCTGCGGTCAATGGCCGTCATCGGGACACCAGTCACTCGACTGAGGAGCTCATTTCTATTCATTAATTTGTAGGATCGCCGAAAGCCCCGCCGCATGACAATCGGGTGCGTTGTCTTACTGCCGAGATACTGCCATACCTGTCCAAAAAAGCTGACGGTCTTCGGCGCCAGGAGCTCTTGTAGACACCACCCCCTTGTGAATACACCATCAGAAGATGCCCGGACCACTGTTTCGAGTTCGTCATCGGATGTTAGAGAACTCATGCTGCTTGGAACTTCACTCAGGTACGTGTAGCAGCAACTCGAGCGTTCATACCAAGCAAACATCGAGTTGATTGCTTCTGACAGCTCTGCGGAGGAAGTCTTGTCGATGCAACAAGAGTCGTGCCACAGATATCCTATCTCGTCTTTGACGGCCTGCTTGCATGCTGACAAGATTTTGCGCAGGCCCTCCTGCTGCTCACCTTGTGCTTGAGATTCTGTGACGGCCTGTATGAGGGGCAGTCCAGAGACTTCGCCATAGTTGCGTGCTATCAGCAACTGTTTCTGACAGAAGTCCTTGTATGAGACCTCACTCTTGACCCATCGATGTGAGGTGATGACGTAGGAAGGGACGTCGGAACCTTCGAACTCTTCGAACTGTAACGTGGAAGTGTTTATCAGACGCATGGTGCCAGCAATGAAGCTGGAAGTTCTCACGGCTTCAGAAGCTGATCGTTGCCCTGCTGAGAGTCCATTGCCACGCGTATGGAGTCATACCTTGATGACGACGAGATTTTGTGGCCAGACTCCCATGTGAAGGCACGCAAGCCGGCTTGATGTTCGGATGCTATCGAGATGAGACGTGTGAGCGACTTATGTCGACACCCCGCAAAAAACACAATGCACACGACAACGCGCCTGTGTGCGCGACAGGCTGACCGTTGCACAGCAGCTGATCTGTTTCCAGCTGCGCTTGCCAATATCTGTCCTGCACAGATGACAAGTGGCAAGTGATACCTCTCCCAATGGTGGCAGGCACGAAAGATGCTCGGCAGCGGACCCCACTATGCAGCGGGCCGAGACGCTTCGAGTCGTTCCGACTCGAGTTGCCTAGCTATCACCAGGAATGAAGGTTTCCATCTATACGTAGGCCGTCGATCGATATCCAGGACTCGCGTCGCAAGTGAGATGAGAAATGGCCAGGTCATATACATTCAATGACTGGAGTCAAGTGCATCATCTCTATACGAACAAGAAGGCTTCACACCCCAATCGTCACATCCAGACTACGAATACCCCAATGATCTCAAGGGACTGAGCCCAGCTAGGACAACTCACGCATCGCCCTTCCTGGGTACCTTGCTCCGTCTTCATCATTGCTTGCGCCTTGACCAGCATCTCCGCCTCCTCCCGCCTCACAACCTCTCCAATAACAACCATCCCCAACATCCGCGCCACCTCCTCCATCGTCCACCCCCATCCAACCTTTCCCATCTCGGCTGTCCACACATCACTTCCCTCCGCCTCCAAGCCGTGCCAATACTCCTTGATCTGCGCCTTCCCATCTTTCTTGATACTCATCTTCGCCAGTGTCTTCGCCCCACCTCCCACTTTCCGCATCGCACGCTGGATCGCGCGCTCCTGCAGCACTTTCACAGGATCCGCATCCCCTTCGCTGGACTGCTTGATCCAGCTGCAAACCCATCCCCACTCCACCTCCCGACACCACCGCTCCAGCACCTCACATTCATTGACTCCGACAGACCACTCAAACACATCCAGTCCAGCCTCTGATTCATCAACCACGACTTTATATCCAAAAGTGCATCGATCTCTGGCCGGATGTACTTCGGGGGATGGAAGGATGGGAGGAGCGATTTGGCGTGGAGGATGTGTAGGGTGCGGAAGTGTGTGTTGGTGAAGGGCCCGGATGTTGGTAGTGGTGGGGAAGTATCTCTGGTCCGTAAGGAGGGATAAGAGGGCGATAGAAGGTAGGAGGGAGGCTGTGGTGGGCGGACGTGGTATGAAAGGGTGCCTGAGGAGTGCGCGGAGATGGTGCTGCTGGCTTTGAAGCAGGTGTAACTGCTGCTTTTGATGTAGTCTTTTGGTGGAATGGCTCTCGTGGCGTGCTTCGGAGGCTGGAACGTGTGCGTGGGAAGAGCGGTGCGTGTTTGTGCCCATTGTTGCTCGTTGGCTTCGCGGATCGGATTCGAGGTCGGCTTTCCTGGCTGGACTTGATCAGGTGACGATTGTTCCTCTTCAGCAGAGATCTCACTGCTGCTTTGGTCCCCTTTTCCGCGCCAAAGCCACGATGACCAGGTGCCAGCCTTCTTCACCTCAGCTTTTGACGTCACTTCAGCATCCTCCAACTCCCGGGCTTGGGCGATTTCGACTACATTCCGCTGCACAGGATCATGCGGCGGCGGACTATCCAAGTGAGCGCTCATGGTGCTCTCGTCGCCATCATCATTCAGGTATCGCGCCCGATCGTCCAGAACAACCCCCTTTTTTGGCGATCCGGCAGGTGGTTCCTCGACTCCAGCGCTGATGCGCCCGCCTTTCATGGCAGATCGTGGCGTTGGCGGCGGTGCAGCATCGTCGCCTTCTTCGGTGGTGGAAGACAGAGTGTGCGAGGCAGCAGACAGGGTTGGAGAAGAAGATGTCTTGGTAGAGTGCGTACGTGTCGAACCGGTGTCGGCTGATGTCGGTGGTGACTCGATTTGCGGTCGCGGATCGCGGTAAGGGCCGAAGTTGGAAGAGACGCGATCGCCAATTTCGACTTTGCGCCATGGCTCGGGTGCGAATTGGATATGTTGTGGTTGAGACGGGTGGTCGTTCGGGGAGAGGTTGTGGGTTGAACTGATTGACGATCGAAGTGCTTCGAGCTGTGCGGAGCGCCCTAATATATGGCGTGGAGGGACGACGCGGACAAAACCTCGAGGTTTGAGAGCTTGAGCAGGTCTCTCGGTCGGTGGCTCCATTGCAGCCGATCGCTCCGCGTCTCCACGGCCGTCAACTGGTGGCTGATGTGGTGGGATAGCCTCGGGCTTCTCTGTCTGAAGTAATCGTTTGGACTTGGTCCATCTGTTCATCGCAGGCGATGTCTCAGCGATTGGACGACCGTCATCTGATGGGCTACGGGGTGGATTCGTGTCCGGTTTCAGTTCCTGAGCCAATCTGATGGACTCACTCGATACGTTCGTCACAGCCGTTGTCACTGAGTTTCGACGACCTGCATTATCCCAGATGCTCGGTGGTGATCGAGAGGACGAGGCAGTACTCACAGACTGACTTGGTGGATAGACACGTACTGATGGCTGACCTGCATGAGGAGGGTGGATCTGAGCATCCTTCGGACTGGGAGATTTCGTGGTCGGAGGAGTAAGCAGACCCGAAGCCAGCTCAGCATCAACATCAAATGGGCTCGGAGGCTCAATAGGCGATGGAGGAACTGCGCCACGCCTTGCTGCTATGCCTGACCCGGCCGCCTTCAGTGATGCTACAGGTTCGTCCTCATGAGACGATTTCGAGGATGGCGGCGTGACCTCATCAACAAGGACAGAGTCGTCGCCGAAATTCATCGGAATCTTGATGGTCCGCGGCGGCGAGCTGCGTAGAGATGACTCGTTGCCTTCAACAGTGATGACACCCGAGCTCTCGTCCGTTTCTGATGCTTCAATCGAGGACTCCTCTTCCGGCGCACGAAGCTTCAAGTTGTTGCGCTTCGCCGTGGCCTCTTTGGCTGGACTTGACAGCATTCGATTGACGTCAAAATTGCCTTGACTGACTCTTCTGGTCTGCATTGCAAGACTCGTAGCGCCAAACTTATTCGTCACTTGTTCCTGCCAGAAGATACCGCTGGCTTCGCCATGCGTTGCGATCGTGCTCTCTTCGACATTTTCACCACGCTTCCATGGGCTGGGGATCGGACCTCTTCTTGGCTGGGTCTCAGCGGGCTGTTGTGTCTCGAAATACTGTTTGACGTTCGTCGGTCTCGTGAAGGGAGAGCTGGAGCTTCTTTGTGCTTGGTCTAGCCAGAGATCAGTCTCATCTGCCGAGGCGAGAAACTCCTCTTCAGAGGTCACGTCTTCTTCTCCAGCGTCCGCATGATCTCCACGGGCTCCAGTTAAAGCCTGTTGTTGTCCGAGAAGGGCCTCATCTGCTCGAGAATCCAGCCGTGTCTCATTTCGATCTTGCTGGACTTCTTCCGAAGGTAGTTTTCCCTTCGCTCCTGGGCTTGAGCTCGCTCTTCCATCACTTCTACGCGCCGAAGCAGCATCATGGTCTGTCGCTGCAGCTCTTGAACTTGCTTTTTGAGGCGGCCCAGCTTCCACTGATCCGCTTTCTGCTTCGGTCCCACTATCATCGAGCGACGAGTCATCAATAACAATGACTTTGCTGGGACTGGCCTCATCAATCTGCCGAGCCACAGCCTCGCGCTCCAACTGCCATTCATGTTCGCGTGCGACTATCCTCGAATCAATGGTCGGATACTCGATCTCTGACGACTCGCTTCGTTGCGTCCCAGGTGTCGCGACTTCCGCAGTCCATGTTTGAGGCTTTTGCGATGGTGGTTGAGACAAAGGGGATCGTCGCGGTCGTTGTTCGCTGTTCCCGTCGTTGGCGTTCTTTGTTCGTGCACTGCCGTTTGTCGCATCTGGTGTACTCTGTGAGGAGCGCTGGCGAGGAATCGGAGTCGACCCTCGTGCATTGGCTCTGGCTGAGCTTGACGCTTGGGTATCAAATGAGGAAGACCGAGCATCACTCGAGCTTTGTCTCTTTGCAAGCTCTTCGCCAAATCGCAGACCAGCACGCATCTCCCGCTTTGTTCCAGAGCTGAAGCCCTCCAGAAAGTCGTGTCTGGTTGAGGTCGGCGTCGGTTGGGCCAGTTCGTCTTCCGACACTGAATTTGGACTTAACAGGGCGCCGTGAAGTGCTTTGTTGGCATTGACTACGCTTCTGGTCGGGACCACGTCTTCGTGTGGTGAGGTCTCTTTGCGTGCCTGTTTGGGCGGCGACGGTAGATTGGGCGAGGAATAGACATCGGGTGTGACCTTTCGGGACAAGAGCGAGCGTTGCGGCAGCTTCAGGTAGTCGGTGATCGGGGGTGGTGAGGACGCGACATTCGATGACAGCTCCGTCTCGTCAGCTGTGGCTTCTGTTCGGGGCATGACACGATTCAGCCGGGCTGCCCTTCTGGCAGAAGTGGATTGTCTTGGTTCGCGCAGCATGTGCTTCATTCCAGCCATTGTATTTGGCGGCGCCTCGGGGTCGGCCTCGATAGCCTCGATGGCTTCTTCCGGACTGCTGAATGCCAATGCTCGGTTTGCTGAGGGTAGAGAATGCAGATCAATCATGGTCATGCCTTCGCTTTCCAGGATTGTGTCGAATGCTTGCTCTCCTTCGCCGTCTGGCATTATCCCATCGCCTTCATCGTGACCCTCGCCAAGTATCGAGGGTGTTGGTGACGGAGTCGGATAATTTGAGGCTGTACCTGGTGTAGGCTTCTCCTTCTGTTTCATCGATCCTGATCGCGCTCGTACGGAGACTCGATTCAGATCAATCTCGCGGAGCTCTTCCGGAGAACATTCTTGATCTTCTGGAGCGCCGTACATGTCGGTGTCTTCCTCCTGTGCTTGTGTTCCTGCCTCTTGAGCTCGCGGCTCAGCCGAAGGTCCTTGCGACACTCTTCGCTTTCGTGTCGCTGGGATTGGCGCCTTCTTCCTCGGCGACCACTCGTTGTCCTCCGACTCATCCCCCAGCACCACGATACCGAGATCAGTTACACTCTTCCTTCGCCCCTTCCCCGTCCTGACCGGCGTCCCACTCCGCTTCTTCCTTGCCGGTGACGACTGGGCTGGCGCTTTCTTTACCCGTCCGCGTACCGCAGCGGCCTCGGCCGGTGAGGAGTCCATCTTGAGGGGAATGGTGTATGTTTGCGTTCTGACCTGTCCTTGCCCTTGGCTGGCTAACTCATTCTCGGGCTCCGCCTCGACGGTGACGCGAATCTTCCAGGGACTGAGGGTCTGTTCGGTGATGGCTTTCATAGGGGAGTTGGAGGGTAGCAGGGCGTGTGTCGGTGGGGTTGGGGTGGGGAGGTTGCTGTTGGTGCTGCGCTCTTGCAGGACGGTCCTGGTCGGTGAAGTGAGTCGCCGACCTCGCCCAGCGAAAGGATGTGCTGGGCTGACTGAGTGACCCAGCGGATCAGGCGAGGAGTCGATCTCCATCGCATGGGTCTGCAGTGTCCGCGGCGCCATGATTCAACGATGTTTATGTGATCTGTGGTGAGATGCGCCCAACGTCCTACGCGATTTCGGGTAATGCTAGGAGCTCCATAGCCTAACGCGACTTATAGTCAGTTCAAGGTTAAAGATGCTTGTGAGTAGAGTCTTCGTACCACCGTCATAACATGGATACAATGCTAGAGATCCGAGCGCAGTTCAAGTTCCTTGCCAAGGCCTCGTGTAAACAGAGTTCCCAAAGTGGAAGGCTCATCCGGAATTGTTCTCCGAGCCTGCTCTCAGAACGATGACAAGATTCAGGTGAGATGGATTAATTTATGTACTTTTTATCCCGTTGCTTCTAAACAGACTGACCGTCGCTTCATGCCGCCATTGACTCCACCAACCCTCCGTTTGCGCGATCAAAAGGTCGAGAAGTCATAAGTCGAGTAGAAGTTCAGCGGCCCAGTCTCAGGCGAGAAGATCTCGTACTTGTCTACACCCCACTCTGGATGATTGATCCCGTCGATCCACGCTTGCGGCTCAATGACAATACAGCCGTACTTCTGCACGTACTCAGTAGAGCCTGTGCTGTTGCCATTACGGTCGGCTTGTGACTTCTTGATAGGTATTGGGTGGGGACCGCCTTGGCCGTTGCAGGTGTAGATCTGCGTGCCTTGTTGATTGTGGCTCAGCTCCATCAGAATCCCGGTGGTATTTGACCACAGGGAGAGCACCTTCAAGTTGGTGTCGCTTCCAACGTAGACTGGTCTGTCGTTGATGAAGGCGTTGTCAACGCCAGTGCAGTTGGTACCGCAAAGGCCTTCTGCGTCTGCGATGGCTTCGCCAATGGTCTTGGGAGAGGTGAAGTCGAGTCCTGGCGTCGAAGCAGTCGTGCCGATTTCGCCAGTAGGAATGAGGATGCCATCTGTCTTGATCCAGCGGTCTGCGTACGGCATCCACAGTGTTGTATCGTTCTCGATTGTTTGAGCTTTGAAGGCATTGAGGTTCCAGTATATGTGGTTGGACAGCATGATCGGTGTAGGCTCGTCCAATGCATGTGCAGTGATTGTCGATGTGAAGCGAGGCCGATACTCGCCTTGAGGTCCGGATGGGAATACCGAGACCGCGTACGAGACGATGGTCAAGACGGTCCCCGGGAAGCCCTCGAAGCCTGTATCGAGGAGACTGAATGTGATAGAGCTGTCGTTGCTGGCTACCACAGTCCAGTTGCGCTGATCATAGCCCACGTCACCGCCGTGTAGCGTGTCAGTGCCGTTGTTTTCGTTCTTGGGAATGTTGTAAGTCTGCCCGTTCAGGTCAAATGTGCCGTTGCGAATGCGATTCGCGTAGCGTCCAACGACGGGACCTGTACATACTCGTCAGCGCACACATCACAGTTGGCTTGATGAAGCTCACCGAAGTAAGTATGATTAGTCTCAGTATCAATGATGTACTGAGCTGGGTCGTCATACCCAAGCGCGACATCCTGCTCGCTGCCATCTCGGTCCGCAACAAGCAAAGACGTGAGGCGAGCTCCGTACGGGATGAACTTGGCCGTAATGCCCTCCACTTGAATGGTGTACTCCTGGAGATGAGAATCCTGTGCGAGAACAGCAGAAGCCAAGCTGGCTACAGCCAGTAGCGACTTGAAATACATGACGGGACGTTGAGTGAGCGATTCTCCGTACAATGATCTGGCTGCAAATCCAAGAGAAGCTGCAGAAGAGGCGAGCAGACACCAGAGCAGCACCTTGCGCCGGTATATCATCCCCACGAGCTCTGCCGGTGAATTTTTTGGTGTGTCGCTCACATGCTACCTACCTGTGCCTGAATTGTGGACCTAAATCCGAGCTTGCAGAGAGCTTGCCTGAGCTTCCACACCTCGGTCCGCCTGCTCAGGCGGGGGAATCAACGCATCTCGTGCACGCCCTAAGCGATGGTGGTCACGACGGCCTCTCACGGCAGCTTCTAAAGCGGACGTTTGCAGCGGTAAGAGTGGCGATCCCGGCTCAATGTTACAATAGAAGAGCAAAAAGCGCCGCTAAAGCTTGAAAGAAGATGTCATTTTGTGGAGTGCGGGGAGGCAGGGATGAGTATTGGCACTAAGATTGAACGAGTAATTCCCCAGCGGAGTGCGATGTACGAAGGTATGTCCTGCCGCGCTGTTGTGGAATCGCATCGGACAAGGTCAAGGAAAGAGGAATCGCGGTGCCGTGCTCGATTGGTATTACCATCTCTCATGACTGCTCGGAGTACTATGTGTAGTATCGTCTATGCCTATGACAGCACTCGATTGTGGTATGCAGCCTGTGGTTGCTGACATCTTTCGTAGCTCCGAGCACATATCTCGTTCCTCGTCTCACAAAGAAATTCTCCCGTGGCAACTTCTGACCTTCTGCAGAATTTCGCAGCCTCAAACAATCTTCCCTTTGTCCTGGGCCTATGTGCGTGGATCAACCTCTCGTAAATGCACATCAAGCCAGACCGGAAAGTCAGGCGCCATCAGACTGCGTGACACCGTAGTTGGAGCGGTTGCTTCTCTCGCCAATTCCTCGTCCAAAGCATCTCCTTCGCGACTTTGAATGTCGATGAGCTTCTGGAGGTCTTCTTCGATCTCATGATCACCGAGCCGGCTTGCATTGGGTAAGAACGTGCCATTCTTTGCTTGATGAGAATGCAAAGTTGCGTAAGGAAGAGCAGGTCGTGTGGCGGTCTTGTCAGCCATCTCACTGAGGATTGCCAGCCCACTCATGCCGCCGTTTGTGCGCGTCGACCGAGTGACATGCACATTTTGGCTAGCTGTTCGCTCCATGCCGGTCGAACCGGGCTCGTCATCGTTTTCGACTGAGCTATCAGTATCGGCTGGGATTGCGTCGCCATCATCGCCCTTTCTCCGCTTCCCTTGCTTGCTGGCATCGATTTCTTTCTGTGATGTCGAGAAGAAATGGCGGGTGGCTATTTGTGCCTGGTGTGATTGGAAGTTGAGTTCTTTCTCTGTGAAGAGAGATTCAATACTGTACACAGGATGTTGCTGCTGTGCCAGAGTATCGCCAGGACGACCTCCTCGACCAGCTGGAGTACTGGTGCCATTTCTGACCGGAGAGCCGACATCTTCCTCGACGAATTTCCTCTTTCTCTTGTTCGAAGACTCGCCCAGACCGTTCAGGTCATGATCACCTCTTCTGGTTGTTCTTGTCTTGCGACTTGTCTGACCGGCAGGACTCGCCGGGTTGGTGATGGTGAACTGGCTGGGATGCAGCAGTAAAGCATTCGTGTCAGCGATATCGAGCTGCTCTTTATCCTTAATTAAGCGTTGTCTCCTCGAGTTCAGCTGCTGCGTGAGTCGTTCTCGGAGGGTGTTGATCATGTGATTGTATTCGGTTTCGGCGAGCTGCATCTTGTAGGCAAGCTCGTCTTCAAGCATTTTCAGCTTCTTGTCATGATTGTTCTGGTCATCGTCAGTTGCGGGCACCATCTCGAAAAGGAAGATATGCAGACATTGATATTGATGATATTCAGCTCTTTCGCTTCCTTGGTCATGTTGACCTCTTGTACGAAGGCAGGATACCATCTACCCGCGAGCGCAGACAGTTCGGATGCGTATGGATTGTTCTTTGCGTTTTGTGCGATCACTTCTGGATCGTCGTCGAGCGGTTCTGGCTGATTTACATCGGCGTGTGTGATGAGGTTGAGATCTTTTTGTAGAGTAATGAGCTGTTCGCGGTACTGCACATCTCGGTCTCTTGTGAAGTTGGCGCGCATCTCTTCGCTGAGAGCCATGTACTGGTTGCGCTTCTTGTCCTTCTTTGAAAGTGGTTGCTGAGGTGATGGTGATCGGTTGCCATATGGATTGCGCTGAGACCCGACCAGCGGGGACGCAGCAGAAGGGGAAAGTGCCATGATGACTTGGGTTATAGCGCGATTCAGCGTTCAGTTGCGAAACCAGTCACAAGGGAATGCTATACAGATGGTAGCGAAGGTACTGAGGAGAGGAAGGTGTTAAGAACCAAGCCTGAGTGATGCCATTTCGCGAAAGGACCACATAGCGGGCCAGCCCTGAATAGAAATCCTGCCGCAGCGTCCTGAATGGGGCCTTTCAATTCATTCCCCCTGCCACCGATTCATGTCTTCTTGGCGCCTACCCTGCCCTATTCATTCCCCCGCGAAGTCAGATCCCCACGATCGTTTCATTCATCGATCGTCAATTCATCGAAAGGACAGACAGGTGGAACAATTCCTGAGAGCGCGAGAACCGCATAGCCTAGCGATCTTAGACCGCTCATAGATGAGCATAATGCAGGTACCGTCTCACGGAAGGCCACCTGGGCGAACCTTGAGGGACCGTTGGAACCTAGACCAGCTGCTACTGCTGCTTCCCCGCCGCCCCTGCATCGATGTGCATGGCTTGAGTCTGCTAACATCTTGGGCTCGAGCTGCTCTCCTTCCAACCAAATGGTGACCGTGCACTCGCCAGCAGGGTTGACTCTTCTCAGAGCCGCATCTTGTCGAACAGCATGGTCCAAACTGTGATTCGCAATGTCCTCCTCTTCGATGGCAGAACAGCTCGCGAGGGCGCAACAGTGATCTTCAACAGTGAGTCCGGGCTCATCGAAAGTGTATCAACGACATCTGTCTCGCCGTCATCGTATCCTGCTGGGGCGACAGTGATCGATGGCAGAGGTCATACCTTACTACCAGGTCTCATCGACGCGCACATTCACTCCTATGGGCTTCATCTGCCTCCGGGGTCCGATATAGCTGGTGTACTTAAAGGGCCTTTGAAATGTGGTGTTACTACGGTATGCTGGTGAGTGCATGTCCACGCTCACGTCTCAGGACATTGAAAGCTCACCAACACGAAGCATGCACTCGGACTCAGAGAATGTCTGGGATCATCAGAAACGCTTGAAGACTGAGCTCGATGCTGCGAGGAAAGCCGGCGAGACAGGAACAGTGACTATGTCGTCGTTGAAGAGCGCACATCTAGGCGCTACTATAGGTATGAATGGATGGCCATCCCATTGGCCCCTCACTACCATGCCTGGTATCGCGCATCAATCGCGACTCGCGGCTGTCCTCTCACATTATCCGTGATACTGACCTGTACATCAAGACGGAGGCTGGCCAGTCCCAATCGTTATGGCGAATCACCCAACGGAAGAAGTAAGCACCACGCCACCCAAAGATGATACTAGCTCTGACTTCCCACAGCTGAAAGTAGCAATCAGCAAATGGCCAAAACTTACTGCAGAGACTGCCGCCGACTTCGTCGCAGACCACAAGAAGCGAGGAGCAGACTACATCAAGCTCATGCAGGAGAACTGCTGTTCGCTAGCATTCCCAACCAACTCGATACCAGTGGCGACACTCGAGCTACAGACCGCCGTCGTCGATGCTGCTCACAAGCATGGACTGAAGGTGCTCGGGCACGCGACTGCGATTGAGAACACAGAGATCATCTTGAAGTCTGGCGCGGACGGCCTGGTAGTGTCTGCGACTCAATCAGCGTGTGCTCGACTAACCCGGCGGTAGGCACACACATTCATCGACCAAGCCCCGACCAAAGCGATCATTTCTCTATACAGGGAAAAGAACGCATTCGTCGTCCCGACACTCGTAGTCCTCACCTCCCTGACAGGCGAAGAACAAACCTTACGCGAGAAATTCGCCGACATTGCCTCCTCAAAAGGCCTGATCGACTCAACACAAAAAGAGAACATGCTCGCCTCGCTCAAAGCTCCCGCGGAAGGCGCCAGCATAGAGCACGCCTACGAATCTATCAGACAGCTGAAAGCGGCGGGTATTGACATTGCCGCTGGTACGGACTCGGTTGCTGGTCTGCAGGGGACGGCGATCGGGCCGAGCTTGTGGCAGGAATTATGGATGTACGTTGAGAAGTGCGGGTTTTCGGTTCAGGAGGCGTTGCATAGTGCGACGGAGGTTAGTGCGAGGCGGTTGGGATTTGATGATCGAGGAACGGTTGAAGTTGGGAAGAGGGCGGATCTGTTGCTGGTGAAGGGAAACGTGCTGGATGGGCTCGAAAACTTGTGGGAGGGGGATGGCGTGATAAATGTCTGGAAGGCGGGCATCCGTGCTGCTTGACTATCTATGGAAGGCGTAACGAAATTGGTTCGTATGGTGGTGCCAGAGTCTAATGCGTCACACACCTCCCTGGATATGCCACGAGATCCCAAGTGCAGGCTCTGCGTCATTAAGATCTTCTGCGTCGTACGATCTGGGACAGTAAATCGTCATGAAGTGTTCGGAGTATTCGTAGTGCGTTGATCTCACCAGGCGTGAAGTCGTGATCGGCTCCGACGTCAGTATTAGTCAACAACTTTTCCTCTTCCTGTGCCACTGCGTCCCAATCGTCCTGTTCCTTGAAAGCGCGTAGGATGGCTCGACCTTCCTCACGATCGTCCTCGTCGTAGATGCTAAGCTGATACAATTGTAGGAAGTGGAACTCGTCACGCCAACCCTTCTTGAGGTATGCTTTCTCTTCGGCGGTGTATGGAGCGTTCTGCCAGTAAGAGTAGGCCCGGATCCGGATGCAGGCTTGTCCTTGATGCCCAGTATGCTTGCGATGGCTGTGCATTGCTGGCTGCGCTGCTGGCTGACCTTGAGTCTCATCCAGCGACGTTTCTCGGATTCGTCCCAAGCAAGTTCGATGTGATACCCGACATCATCCCTCAGCTTTGATGGACTCAGACGTATACCATTTGGAATATGCCCGAGCTTGAGGACGTCAAGATTCGTCTTCTCCTCAAAGTAAGCGAGCTTCTGGTTATTGAGATCCATGATCCGGAGGTTAGGCTTTGAAATGGGAGCGCTGATACTGATGACGTAGTCGGAGTCTCGGTGTGCGAGTGGACTGCCGAGAACATTGCATACGAATCCTGGGACGTGCAGAACATCTTCGAACACGAGAACGCTCTGAGATCCTCTACCAGTAAGCTTTGGGTCTCGTTGGACTGAAATCTCCACGGTCCCAATGCCGACGACGTCCCTGAAACTGCTCGAGTTCCGGCGAGGTGAGGTCTTCACTTTGGACTTGAACGCAGTGTAGGTCTTGAACCATCCACGAGACGCAGCGACACTATGAGCGTCGTGAGACAGGAAACACTTTATTGGGTTGTGGGCTAATACTCACTGTACGTTGGCGTTGGCGAGCCAGATCCAGTCTGGATTGACGACGCCAACGGACGTAACCCAATCTGCGGTATTGAATGTCGAAGCTCGAACGACATCAATGTACCCGGTCATTGCCATTGTGTAAGTGCTGACAACTGTTCATCTGCCCACCTAGTTGTCTGAGATGAACTAGAATTGTGGTCAAGTCGCGCTCTCGAGGCCTACGTCGTGGTGAACTCAGATGGTGGAGAGGTCGTTTATGAAAGATCTCCCCAGCGAAGATGCGTCACATCTTGTCGGTTGTGGCAGGAGCAAACAACCTCATCTGCAACTGCCTTCGATAAGTGAAGTGTGAAGGGGTAGGTGCTCGGTCGCGGACACGTGACGCATTTCTCCACATTCGACACGCGCTGTTGACCTGCGATGCAAGCAACTGCTTCGTCTTACCATCAATCGATCTCTCACCCACCGCGCCAGAGTTGACCTGGTCGCATCGATTCATCTATCTGTACGTTGTCCTTGCACGTCTCGACCACCATGCCTCTTCGGCGCCATTATTTGCACCGCCGCCAACCTTGTATCATTACAACAAACTCCCATGCCTCCTAACATCAAACTCACCTGTGATCGCGATTGCTATCGTACCCACCATCGAGCTTGATCTTCTTTGATCATGATTATCTTCTTCTCGCAGCAAACATGGCTGCTTCGTTGCTCTTTATGTCTGATCCATGTCTAACAGATCGACTCCTCCATTCTAGCTCTTTACTTTCCAGTCGATCTATGACTGATCAGGTCGTCACATAGCCCGAGAGTCAGGACTCAGGAGCCTGTGGTCGTCTCCTGCGGATCACGACACCTGGCACGATACTTGAGTTCCCAGGATGAATCCTTACGAAGCTTATGGCTCTCCCACTGCTGAGCGACCAGCACCCCGACATCGTGACGATGCTGACCGTGGTGATCGCGGTGATCGTGGCGACACATACAGACGGCGCTCTCCTCGTAAGTCTGTTCCGTAGCAATCCAGCACGTACTAACGTGCAAGCAGCTCCGGATCGGAGACGGGGCCGAGAACGATCCAGATCACCTGCAGGCATAGATCGGTATCAGCCAGGTCGTGACCGACAAGTCCGCGAGCGCGAGCCCAACGATGACCGACGACAGGCACCACGCGAGAGAGACGATCGTCGACGAGCTCCCTCACCAACAGCTGCGAACATTGATCGATATGTGCCGGGCCAGGAACCAGACAAGCCACAGATCCGTGCCAATATGCTCACAAATCCTCTCGCTATGGATACGCAGGTCGGCTTCAGCTTCTTCCGCGATTGGTGGAGAACGGAGCAGGAGATCAAGCAAGACAAAGAGCGTCAGAGGACCGGCGGTCGTCCAGATCGTGTCAAAGGCGAACGGGAGGCCAAAGAGGATCGAGACAAGGAGCACGCCAAAATCCAAGAAGCATATGACCAGTACAAGCAAGACTTCCAGGTTAAGATGGCACGTGCGTTCGTCAACCAGCATAAAGGCGAGGAGTGGTTCAAGGAGCGGTACATCCCAGAAGTCAGAGATGCTTTCCGCAAACGTTTGATGGACTTCCGCACTGAAGCCTTCGAGCAATGGCAGAAGGATATCGAAGCCGGTGTCTTCGACGAGTTCACTTTGGAAGGCATCTACAAGAACGACAGTGATGGTGCTGGCGGTATGGTCGAGAAAGAAGAGGGCGAAGCGGTCGGTGGCAACGAAGTACTTGGTGTGCTCGACCTTGTTCCTGCCAAAGGCGGAGACCTTCGCGATGAAGCTGCACAACAGCCTGCTCTTCTCATCAAGACTCTTGCGCCGAACGTTAGCCGCGAGAGCATCGAAGCTTTCTGCAAGGAGCAACTGGGCCAGGATGCTGGCGGCTACAAGTGGCTTTCGCTCAGCGATCCCAACCCATCCAAGAAATTCCATCGCATCGGTTGGATCATGCTTCATCCAGGAGGCGAGGAAGATCCCGATGCCATGGAGGTTAATGACCGCGGCGATGGGAGAGGTGAAGAAGGTGAGGAAGAGGAGAAGAAGCCAGAATTGGCAAAGGCTGCCCCAACACAGCGCGCCATGGAGCTTGTGGACTCAAAGACCATCACAGATCCCATACGCGGCGACTTCGTCTGCCATGTGGGAGTGCACAGCACCGTTCCAGTACCTCGCAAGAAGGCTCTTTGGGACCTGTTTTCTGCTCCTGAGCGTGTAGAGCGCGATTACGAGCTGGCCCGACGACTGGTCTTCAAGTTCGACACGGAGTCGGGCAAAGATGACATGACTGGCGGCTTGGCCAAGATTGACGCTCGTGTGGAGCAGATGCGCAGCCAAGGTCTCATTGTTCCTCCACCAAAAGCCAAGAAGTCCAATTTCGAGGACAACGACGATGAGATCAAATTCGAAGAAGAAGGTGAGGAAGGCGAAGAGGTGGAAGATGACGACGACGAGGAGTTACTGGTGGTCAAGAAGAAGCTCGATATGCTCATCGAGTATCTTCGTCGGGTTCACAACTTCTGCCTCTACTGCGTATTCGAATCGGACTCGGTACACGAGCTCATCCGGAAATGTCCAGGTGGTCATCTGCGTCGCCCAAGAGCAGGCTTGACATCCGCTGCAAAGGCCGCTGCTCGCGCAAGTGCTGCCGGTGATCCCTTCCCAGGCAAGAAAGAGTCTCGACAGAACGGCAATGACGATGGCTCGGATTCGCCTGTACAGGAGAAGCGACAGAAATTCAACCGGAGTGAGCAGCAACTGCTTCGTGCATTCAATTGGGTCAAGACCTACGAAGAAAAGGTCTTGCAGCTACTTGAACCCGAATATACCGATCTGAAGAAGATTGGTGGCAAACCCGTCGACGAGGCTGTTGATGAAGAGCTTTCAAAATACGTCAAGCAGGAGGACGAGGCCAAGTATCGTTGCAAAGTGCCCGAATGTCAGAAGCTGTTCAAAGCAGAACATTTCTGGAAGAAGCATGTTGAGAAGAGGCATGAGGACTGGTACAAGGCACTCAAGAATGATGTAAGTTCGCTAAGCTACTGACAATGCTTTACTAACACAAAACAGCTGGACCTCGTCAACACATACGTCCTGGATCCCTCACACATTGCGCCTTCACGATCTGATGCCAACTCAAATGGTCACTTCCCTCTGCCGGCCAACCATCATCTGAACAGCGGCACACCGAGAGGTTTCAGCCTGCAGAACATGAACATGTTCAACTCTAATGCTATGGCCAACATGTCGAACATGGCGAATCAGTTCATGCAGAATATGACTGGCTTCGAGGCAAATGGTCACTCCGGTGGTCCTGTTCGGCGTGGTGGTGGACGTTTCGGCAACCGCTCCGGTCCTTACGACCGCGCTCCGCGCAATCAAGGTCGCGGATACAACAACATGGGTGGCTTGGTGCGAGGCATGGGCCTCCTGGTGGCTCGGGCTTCTTTGCTCAGGGTGGTGGCGGCGGTGGCGGCAAATGGGGTGACGGCATGGGCAACGGTGTTAATGCCATCGGCCCTCGCGAAGCCATCCAGGGAAGAACGATCAAGAGCTACGAGGATCTCGACGCTCAACCCTCTGGTCAATCGAACGGCGCTGGAAGGCCTATGGGCGGATCCGGTGAGGCAACACTCGACTATTAGCTGTGTCACCATACAGTTATCTTGCGTTTTGGCGATCGCTTACAGATACATCGCTATCGCTGTTCAGCGACGCCGATTCATGGAAGGGCGGGGCGGCGCAACAGAGCTGTATCCAGGAATCTGATCATGTCTAGGGTCGTGGTCGATAGCAGCACTGAGTCATTCTTGCCTGCCTTACTCGCTCCACAGATCAGTGGCATTCAATTTGCAATATCGTCCACTTTCTCCAATTGTCCTTTTGCTTCATCTCCATCGTCATTGTACGCTTCCAATACCCCGACAACACATAGATGATCGACAGTCTGCTTTGCGCGTTGTGCGCGATCTCCAATCATCAGCTTCGTCCAAATTGGAGCCTAGCGTATGGCGTATACAGGTAAGTCGTTACGCGCTGATAGTCTCTTTAAATACTCAATATATGTTGCTTTTACGACTTCAGTGCAGTTTCAATTGTCTGCGACGGCATTCCTATGCCTGCGGGTATCTGCAAGTATCTCGTTTGGTGATCAAAGTCCTGCTGACCAGAGAGCGATGGTTTGTCGAGAGTGCCTTGAGCAGGTTGATATAAGATAGCACACATTGTCACTCACCATATCGGGCTTCGCAACCTGCCACACGCGCAACAGACCCTACTGACCACACCCGCTTCCGCAAACATGAAAGCAACAAAGGAACCACACATCCCCTCCAACCTCACCTTTCCCTCCAAGACAAGCACAACATCATACTGGCGCGCAAACCACACGCCCTTGAAAGCCACCGCTCAACTCCCGACTTGCCATCCCACACCGATGTCCTCATCATCGGCGCCGGCATGACCGGCGTCTCGGTCGCTTATAGCATTCTGAACCCGGATCCGCTACCTATCCCTCCGATTATGAATGGCACATCTTCCGCATCGCCCAAAGCCGACAGCGCATTCCCAAGCATCCCAGACCCCAAACCAAACCCGAGCATCCTCCTCCTCGAAGCACGCACCCTCTGCTCTGGCGCCACCGGCCGCAACGGCGGACATCTCAAACTCGCCTTCTCGCATCTCCTGCACCTGCACGCCACCGTCTCCGCTGCTGCGGCCATCGAGCTGGGTGCTTACCAGTTGGCGCAGCTGGACGCGATGAAGGCGCTGAGTGATATGGAGGGTTTGGGTGCTGAGGCACAGTTTTTGGTTACGAGGAGCTGGGATGTGATTCTGGATAGTGCGGTCTGGGAAGTGAAGGTGCGGGCGTGGAGGCGCTGAGGGCGGATGTTGAGGGATGGCACGCTGGGAGGGAGAGGGAGACGGGTTTGTGGGTGCTGAATCAGATCCAAGTGTTGAGTGTGAAGGAGTGGAGTATGGACGGTATCGAACGCATCACGGGTGTCAAGGGCGTTGACGGAGGAGCGTTCGGCGTGCCTGCTGCGTCCTTGTGGCCGTATAAATTTGTTTGCGGGCTGACTGAGCGACTTCTCGAGCAAGGCGTGGACTTGCAGACCAATACTCTGGTTCAGAAGGTCAGCGAGACTCGTGGCTCCGATGGATACTTCACCCTCGAGACGAATCGGGGCGTGGTCAGAGCCCGGAAAGTCGTCTTCGCGACCAACGCGTATACCGCTGGCATACTGCCGAGCTACGAGGACGTCATCATGCCCTGCAAGGGCACCGCTTGCCACGCCTTGCGCGAGCACAGCAGCAGTCCGACGCAGACCCGCACCGTGACATACAACATCCACGAACCCAGCGGGGAAGTCAACTACCTCAACATGCGCCCGGATGACTCAGTCGTGTTCGGCGGCGCGTACGAGGTGTTTCGCTTGGATACGTCGTGCTGTGTGGCGACTGTGGATGATGGGACGCTGGTGTATGAGAAAGAGGTCCGTGAATATTTTGAGAATTTGTTGAAGGTGAAGTATAGGGACTGGGCGGAGTCTGGGGTTAGGATTGATCATCTGTGGACGGGGATTATGGGTAGCACGCCAGATAATTACCCATATGTAGGTCCGCTCGAGGGAGAGGGCAGGTACATCTGCGCCGGCTTCAACGGGGCCGGAATGTTGCATATTCTGCTGTCGGCGAGAGGGCTAGCGAGCATGGTGAGAGACGACAAGGTCAGGATTGAGGAGACGGAGGTGCCGAGTATGTTTCGGGTAGGAAAGCAGAGGCTGATGAATTTCCCGCCAGGTAGATGGGCAAAGCCGAAAGCAAGGCGGTGACGGCTGCGTCCGGCTTCCTTGTAACAGACAAACCAGTGCTCAGACGGTCGTGATGCGTATCCTACGCGAATTCTGATCTCGAACAAAGCTATACCACAGCTCCACGGTGCGTCTTGCTGGTGATGTGTTGCAATTCGCACACTCGTCGTCATCGAGGTCACAACTGCTGAGTCTCAGGCGGTATCAGTGATGGCAACGGTCCAGAAGAGTGCCAAGATCCTTTCCGTGTCTCGTACCATCTCAAAGTAGTGGCTTGCTGTCGCTGCTGCGCCGACTTGCCCATGGGCACGCACAGCGGGCGTGATTGGCACCTAGGTGAGACCAGAAAAAGCGATAGCTGGCACGGAGACTATAAAGCTTTATATAAATTTGTGACCAAGGTTTGGCGCTAAAGTGACGCACACTTCCTCACAAAAATAAACCCACGGTCGGTTGGTGTAGTTGGTTATCACGTGTCCTTAACACGGACAAGGTCGCCGGTTCGAACCCGGCACTGATCATACTCGGTGCTTATGGCCTTCCTTTTTTGCTTTTTTGCGGATGCCCTGGGATGGGTCCCGACTCGTGAGACAGCGACAGGTGAGGGCGAAGGTAGTAGAGCTATGGACAGGCTCTCGAGTGGAACGCTACACTGAGGCACGCACAATGGTTTCGATGACAAGATGTTCAGTCGAAGACGCAGGTCCTAGCAGGGCAGGCATGCAAGCGCTGCAGCGAGTAGGAGTAGCGATGTATCTACCTAGAGGGAAGACACAAAGACAGAAGCAGAAGGAAACCACTCGGACTAGGCAGGAACGATGCAGGAATGCCTGGACCAGTAGGCTGTATTGTCCAACCCGTAACCTGCCAGGGAGAGTCCCAACATTCAAGAGGAAATTTTGACACGGGCAATTGCTACTGCTTCCGCAGGATGCATTCTTCTGGAGGCGATCACGATGCGATACTACTGTCTCATCCTCACTTCCCCTTCCGCTTCCGCTTCTCCCTCTCATACTCCTTCGCCTCCCTCCCCTCCTCACCCTGGATCTCTGCCACCAATCGCTTGAACTTCTTGTCATAAGCCTCGTCCTTCTCCTTCTTCTCCCGCAGCTGCTCACGCGCAATGAAGTTGGCATCCTTGCGCAGTTCACGCATCGCGCCCTTGCGCTCTTTCTTGTGCTCGGCTTTGAGTTTCGAAAGCTGTGCTCGTTCGGCGTCGGGATCGTAGTGTTTCGTCGGGATGTAGTTATCGGTGAACTGAGGTATGGACTGCTTTATTGCGAGTGGGCGATGATTGTGTAGGAGGAGAGGTTTGCGGTTTGCGATGGCGTCTATCTGGCTGGTTTGGAGGGATGAGAGAGTGGTCTTGATCAGGGTCTGAGTGTCCCGGGGCAATTTGCTGGTCTGCAGATGGGACAGGGCATGTAGAATTGGCTCGACAATCTCCGACCAGGCGGTCTTCTGAGACCAGAGCTCTGACAATTCATAGGCGAGCCTGATGGCAAGATGAAGGAGTTGAATACTTGCAGAAGGTTGCAAGCCGTCTTTCAAAACAAGGGTCTGGAAGCCTGCCGTCGGCATCGCTTTCGCCTTCAGAACGTCCAACGTGATTCTCAGTGACTGACCAGGAAGCCGGACAAGAACGCCCAGTGGCTGCCCTTGTGCAGTCTTTTCAGGCATGACGACTGGCGATAGGATAGCCAAGACGTTGACCAAGTAGTTGACGGCTTCTGGCACGTATCTGTTCGCAAGTCGCTGGTACTGGAGACACAACGTACAGCAATACAGCCCCTTGCTGATGCCGTTCAAGCTTTGGATCGATCCTTGGCCAAGATAGCGCCCCATAGCGAGCAACGAAGGTGTGATCACCGTGTGGAACTGATCTGATGTGGGAAATATGGTCATGGCAGCCGTGAAGACTAAGAGATCTCCAGCCGTCAGATTCAATGGTCGCAGCTGGGAAATGGTCTGTAGACGAATGCGGAATGCTCGTGCGGCTTCTTGAGGTTGGCTCTTTGCCATCGAATGGAGATGTCGGATTAGTGCTTCTGACACGTCTTGCTGAAATACTTCTTCGTGTTCGCCCATATACGCGATATGATCGACGAGCACGTGGACGAACTTTCCCAGCTTTTCCTCGTTGCCCTCAGCAAGTCTTTTGTGATACAGAGCACGAGTCCGTTGCACAATCGTCGGGATATCACCCAGATCCTTCCCCTCGATTACCGCCAGGAACTCTTCGTGTGACTGCGGACAAGGGTAAGTAAATGCGAGGTCGTTTCGTGACGCTGCTGATTTGCCGCTCTCCGACTTCTGAGGCTGCTTCGGCAGGACGAGGCCATTGATGAAGTCATCGTCTCCATCGTCCGCTACATCAGCGTCTTCCGCCTGGGAATCATCGCTGTCATCGTCATCGTGGTCAGATGCCATGTCGAGATCTGAGCCACTCGCAACTAGATCATCAAGCACGAACTCGTCCTCGTCTTCGACATCAATGTCTGGCCGATAGACTGGCTCAGGTGCAGACAAACCGAACGCCTCGGCATCGTCAGGAATCTCGTCTGCATCCGCTGCTGGCTCACCTTCGTTGTCCTCGTCTTCTGAGCTCTCAGCTTCACCCTGCATCCGCCTCTGCCGTTGGCGCTCCAGTTCTCGTAGTCGGTCTGCCTCTTCTGCGGCCTTCTCTTCATCGGTCTTTGTTCTCACTGATGGCTTCGATCTTGCATCCATCTTCATCTGCCGGATGTTTGCCTCATACTCTTTCTCTGCCTCCTCACGGCTCTTTCCGGCGAGCATAGCGGCTCTACTCGGGTCCATCTGCGGCTCAGAGTCGCTCGGAGGGGTAGGCAGATGCCTCGGTGGTGGTTTGTGTCCTCTCATTGCTTCGTACAGGTCGTCCATTCCTTTGTCCAGCTCCATGCGTAGGTCTTCGTCGTCAGCTTTCGCAGCCTGTCGCTCGGCCTTGTGCATTTTCGATTTCGCAATGACTTCCTGCATGACTTCGTTCTTGGTCTTCTTGCGCTCCGGCATCACTTGCTCTTCCTCAGAGGCACCTTCCTCGTCAACCCGCATCCGCTTCCTCGGTCGCTCCTGCTCGTCATCGTCGCTAGATCTGTCCATATCGTCTTTCTCATAGTCCTCGACCACATTTTCTCCAAACTCAAGCGACCGTCCAGCATGCGTCAGTGCCATCTCTTCCTCGCTGTCATCTTCGAGGTTGAACATGGCCGTCTTCCGAGACTTTCGCTCATTTTGACGGGCAAATCGTTCCGCAGCGCGTTGTTCTGGTGTCAACGTAGGATCATTCTCGCCGAAGCGCCTATCCAAGAGCCCTCCGACCTTGTTCCTGCTTTGAATCTCGCGAAGCAGAGTCTCTCGCCTGCGCTCTTCTCCCAGGCCACGCGTGACTCCCGGTCGACCAATACTGGTCTTCTGTTCCTTGCTGCTGACGAACTCATGCTTTGGCCGTCGGGCTGGCGCCTTGACTTCGAACGGGTTGAACTTGTCGCGAATGCCCTCGAGCGCGGCGCTCCGCTGCAAACGTTTCTGTGCATCTTTAGCCGATGCTTTTTGTTGCTTCTTCGACTTTTGGGGACCCAGGACACCGCTATCCCGCAGCGAAGCCTTCAGCTGCTTCAGCTGCGACGGCGCCATGGGAATCGACTGCAGCAGCGGATACTGTGTCAGAACGGCGCAAGTCTTCAGTCCCAAAATCACCACGACATTGAACTCCAAAAAAGTTCACATCCATGAATTCTATGCCAAGATTTCGACTCCGCTCGATCACTGCCTCTGCCTCTGAATTTGAAGTCGGAGTTTCAATTTGTTCGCAATTACTCCTATGCATGCGTTTTGGTCATGTCCCTCGCAGAACACGCGACGCTACAGATAGGACGGTCAACTACCAGCAGCAAGTTCTACGAACATAGCCATTTCCTCAGAAACTCCACCTGCGTGCCGGCATTCCTCTCGAAGTTCGGCCCGGAGTACCCATCAAAATGACCACCCGGAAGAAGATTCAGCTGTTTCGGCTCCCTCGCCCGCGAGTATGCTTCTATCGCAAGGTCTGTAGGCGTCAAGACGTCGTTCTCTGCCACCGTCATCAAGAGGGGCGTCGGAGAGATGTGATGGATATGTGCCGATGGATTATATTCACGGAACGCCTCGATCCTGCTTAGATCAGCTTGGGCTCACAGTTGGGAAGCACGTAAGTCTGGATCGGGTGGCGGCGCTCACGACTTTACAGTCACTTCATTCTTCCATGGACTTTTCTTGCCCCACGCTGTGAAGAAGGTGTACGAGTCCGGCGTCGGTAACGCAGAAGGTGCCGCTGGGTTTTCGTCCACCACCGGGAGGGTTCCTGCTGGCTTCCCGGCGGCACGCGCGTGACGATCTGCACACGTGTTGTCGTCAGCAATTATACCATGGTCACGGCGGTCTGGGCTACTGGCATGACGAACCTTGCTCAAACATCTCATTAAGACCGCCCACAAAGTCAGGTCGAATCAGCCGCTGGAAGTTGGAGTAGCCGTCAACACATGGGACCTGGCAGAGAACCGCCTTGACCCTTTTGTCCACAGCACCGACCCAAAGTACATGACCTCCACTGTACGAGCTACCCCAGATTCCGATCTTTTTACTGTCGACTTCTTCTCGGGTCTGGGCATAGGTAATAGCGTCAGAGTAGTCACTCGTCTGCTGGACAGGTAAGATTTCCTGGCGGGGTTGCCCTTCTTTCGTGTCGCTGGCACCGAATCCTCGGTTGTCGTAGACCAAGCATGTTAGCGGGAGTCTGCTGGTGAAGTAGTCAGCGAATGTGTCGAGGTCCATCTCCTTCAACGCCGAAAAGCCGTGCGCCATGACGAGGCAGGGCAGACGCCCCGAGCTATCTTTGGGCTTGTAGAACCAGCCTCGAAGTGTGACATTGTCTGCCGTCTGGAAGGAAATATCTTCTCGCGCCATGATGGCCGGTGTCGTCGAGATTGTTGAGAGAAGTACTGTGCCGTATTGGTTCCACCGCTGCTAGAAAGACAAGATCTAAAACAAGCGGAAAGGACAACATATTATAGCACCGCAGTACTTCTTCCCCACCTCTCAGTCAGGCACGCTCTAGACGGACCAAAAGCTTCTGATGAGACGCTGAGACGCACGCGGAATCCTTGAGGATCGCACCCGCTTGATACTGAGTCGCTACAGGTGTGCTCGAGTCTCGACCATGAGCGGTTCCCCGCAATTTTTTCACGCCATGAACCTTAACTTTCCATTTCACCATTACCTGCCGAGCCTGCCCAGGTGGCATAGAATTAAGTACCTGCCTGCGCAACCTGTCAGGTGCTCTTTCCATGCCGACGTGTGGCTACTACCACTACAATAACCCCACTTTCGTCCGTTCAGCAATGGTCCCAGCATGCGGTACTCCTTGACACCAAAAGGACCAAGTGTTGCCCGTCTAAAGAGCAGGACCGTTCTCGACACCGCACCCAACCCCGGCTCTGGTCGTGCTTCCCCCTTCTCTCCGCCGCGATACCAACATCGTTGATGCTTGCTGATTGTACAGAGAAGGCGTCAGTGAAGAGCGTCGAGAACGACCTGCAGCATTCCACTGTCGAACCCACATGGAGCCAAACCGCGAGGCTGTGCGTGCTGCGACACTGCACCGCTGATCGCGGCGTCACTAATGGCACAAATCGGATTCTCTACGGCTGGATGAGTGAGTCAGACTGTATGATCGAGAGACGGGCTGACTCGAACTACGCTGATACACGTCGCCACGGCGTACAGAACTGTAATTTCATGTTCATATTCGTAGTCATTTGACCTGGACTGCAAGCCTACTGCAGTCACGTTGTACATATCCCAGTATGCTATCAACATTGCTCGACCGCATGGCTTGCGATGCAAGAGATCCACCGTATCGTTGTGTTCTGCAGCACTTAATGAAGCACGACTGGACTTTGTTAGCATTCATCCAACTAGACGTAGGACAGTGTAACTTACCAGCAACATGATCATCCATATACTTGTTGATATCTCCCAAGAAGCACGCACAGACAATGCTAATGACTCCAGCGGCAATAGATGCCAAGTAGACGTACTGATAGCTCATCGAGTACGCTTCCTGACCAGCACGGACAACCATGTTGTATGCCGTCTCGTTTTCCAGGCCGGGAATCGCCTTCATCTCCTCTAACAAGCTAGCGCCGGTCAGAATGATGGCATTGGTGATGTAGGTGACGTTGGTAATTCCGAGCTTGTACATAGTACCTCCGATCAACTCAGGTGCGTAGACCTTGAATTTGGCGACGAAGACGTTGTAGTAGATGCAGTAGCCGACGCTGCCACCAATGACGCGGATGGACAGGGTCAGTGCAGACACTGTGGCGATCAGATCATCGGGACAGATGATGGTTGTAATGATGGATGCTGGAACGACGATGCCACCAATTCCGAAACCGCCGAGGATCAAAAGACCCCAGAGCTTGTCCATGTTGTCAGGAGTAGCGCAGGCCAAGGAAGCGGTTCCAGCCGTCATCAGGATGCAGGAAATGATCATGAGCTCCTTGTTGCGGCCACGGAAAACGCTGAGAAGCCACAACACGACGCAAGCACCTGTAAGGATGGCCATGCCACCAGGGAGGACGCGCAGACCGACCTGCACGGGATCGTGGCCGTAGACGTTGAATGCCTGAGTGGGCCAGAACATGAGGTAGCCGAAGAAGTTGGCGCCGGAGATGAAGGTGATGACCAGAGTCAGGCCCAAGATTCGAGGATCCTGCTTGAGGCGGGATGGGAACATGGGGAATTTGGCACCATATACCTCCCAGAAGCCGAATGCGATGAGGAGGCCAGCTCCGATGATCAGTGGCGCAAGAACGTGCGCAGAGTCCCAGGCGTACTGGTAGCCGCCCCACTGCATTCCAGCCATGAAGACAACCATGCCGGAGATGCTGAGGAGACCACCCACGAAGTCGATTTCGCGCAGGATCTCGTTCGTTGACTTGCCCTTGGAGTTTGGACGCGGTGGTGGGAAGTAGAAGAGCGCAGTGAAGATTGTGCCGATGCCGCACCACGTGCAGATGATGATGCCGCAATAGCGCCAGCCAGCGTATGCCGCGATCAACTGACCATAAAGTCCAGATGGGACGAATGGAATGATCGTGAAGATGAGGATGGCGACGTATTTGCCGCGCTTGGCAGTTGGGGCAAGCTCAGATGTCACAGCCAGTGCTGTCAACTCACAAATGCCGGCGCCTGCACCAGCAATGGTTGTTCCGGCTTCTACAGTTAGGAAAGTGGACGTTGTAGAGGAAGGAGAGGTGCATACCGATGAACATGTTCATGTCCTTTGCACAAGTCGCAACGACAGTCCCGATGCAAAGAAAGCATCCTCCGAGCAGAGCGGCATATCGACGACCAACAAGATCTGAAAGCGAGCCCACGAACGGGCAGACACCTGCAAGGGCCAGAAGGTTGCCGAGGACGAACCAAATCCACCTGTCGACGCCACCAATATCGCCGTAGATATATGGTGGAATTGAACCGAAGATGTATACTGGAATCTGGCTGCCAGTCCAGAGGAATGCCATAGCAAGCAAACTCATAAAGCGCTTGAATGTCATCTGTAGCTAGGTCAGCTCATGTGTGTTGATCAGATGGGGCATACATACCGGTGGCTCGTGCATGTGGTCCTCATCGTCGCCATCGATGCGAAGAGCACTATTGACGTGCTTCTCCTCATCCTCAACATGCTCTGTGCGTGTTTCCCGAACACCATTCTTCTCAATGTCACTTGCGCTTGAAGGTGTGACGTCCGACATGTTGGGCAAGCTCTTCGCTTTCCACAGACTTACAAAAATGACCGATAGAACTCAGAGCAAGATCTGGGGTATCGAGCTGGTTAATGAAGGTATCGGTGGGTACCAGACCTCGGTGTCGCGGTAGTTATCCTCGGTGAGGAAACCCATCAGAAGACGAAAGCTGCAATGCACACTGTAAAGTCTAATCGCAGCCGCCCCAATGACGGCTTAGGTGGCGAGAGACGGGAGGATAGATTGGTGGCCAGACTCCGTGGAGTAACTTTAGATCGACCTCCACGAGGAGCGGCCTTTCAGGACTGCATCTCGTTTTCCGGCCATTCTTCCTTCTTTTGCAACTAGACTGACCCTTAAGATCGCCGGAAGTCGCAGAGAGTTGCGAGAATGCCGTTTGAACGGCATGACCACACCATTTACACCCCGACATGTCGTATTGTGATGAGTGTACCTTATCGCGCAGGGTACGGTCAGGTCATCAGAAACACTGAAATGCTATGGTCATGATTCCGCATAGCTGGCGCGTGCTAGTCCTTTGACACGCGGGGGAGACTCCATATTCTGGTCGAGACCGCCGCGTGGTGTGCGAACAGAGTCACGTCTGGCCGAGTCAAAAAAATAGGAAAACAGGTAGAATTGGGTCGAGGATGGAGGAGGGTTTTAGCTGGGGAAGTCAATCCCCTTGTTTCGGCAGAGTAGCCAATCTTGCAGATTTATCGCTTAGGGGAGCTTAGCCCTTCCAAGCATGTGGCTTCCACTAAGCTTGATTTTGGCCTGGGTTCCCGCAATCTCGTGGCCTTTGTGGGGGTCAACTTCCCCGCAGCTCCAGCGGCTCCAGGTCACACTCGGCCCAAGGTCCAGCGTGAAGCGGGGATTGGTGATTGAGCCGAGCTTGTTGCTGGTCGTACTTATCCTGCTCCCTGCTGCCAATCGATGCAAACCTCGGCAGGGCAACGAGGCCACACAAGCCTTCATGGGGCGTCTTCAGGATGAGTGAGTCGTCAAGCACGAAGCGCAAAAGAAGTGCAATTGCTTGGTGTGTACCTGTGTCCATCACCTACGCGCTGTTGTCGCTGACGGAGCAAAGTACGATCTGTCACGATCGCAAGGTGAGGTGTAATGTTGCCGTCACCGGACCACCGTGCAGCAAGTGAGTTGCCATCACTGCCACAACTCCGGAGCCAGTGCCTGGGTCGAAGCCAGGGAGAGGCGAGACTCTGCACCACGCTTTTTATCGCCTGTGCTTGGTAAGATCAACCTGACCCGTTGATAGCTGTTCTCAGGATGGGACGATCTGCCGCGTATATGGCAGGCGACCTTCGTTGTGAGTCTAGGTACCTCTACCTCGGTCGATTAGCGGAGACTGAATCGACGAACTAGTGGGCCAGAACGGGCCATCAGACCCAGACTGAACACGACCGACGACGGTCTGTACCCACCCACGCCGTCAACGGTTGTGTCCAGTATCGCGGCCGGGCTGCAAAATGATCAAGCTGGGCGCACACCGTCGAATGGAGCAGTGACGAGAGCAGAGCCCACGCCACATGCAGCGTCTGTCACGCATGAAGCCGAGCATCGACAAGCAAGTCCAAATGCCTCCGATCCGCCCTTAGTACCGTATCACGCCGGAGAATCCGAAGGTCTCGATTTCCTGTTTGACGTTTGCCATCCCGTAGGTGCTAGCCGTCATCGATGATGCCAGTGCCTGATTGCTGGTAGAACCGTCCTTTCAAAGGGACAATCTATATCATCAATCGACAACGTGCCAACTTCGCCGATCCAGAAGTCGCGAATCGGCTCGAATCGAGGGCGCTGCCGTCACCCGCTGTTTGTCAGGAGCTAGTCCGGCTGTACTTCGACTATGTGCATCCCGTCTTGCCGGTTCTGAATGCTTCGGATTTCCTGCACTCCTTCAACAATGGTGTTAAGGGTGTCTCGGCCTTGCTGATATGGAGCGTCTTTTTCGCTGCGGCTAGCGTATGTCGACCCCTACCACACTCGAGATTGACTAACAGTGCAGTTTGTCAATCCCGCAACACTTCAGGAGACTGGATTCTCCGGTCGCAAGGCGCTCAGAGAGCATTTCTATGCGCATGCGAAGGTGAGCCTGGCCTGCTCATGCATGACAATTCTAACACGTACCAGGCATTATACGATGTGCAGGTCGAGACCGATAAAACGACGATAATCCAGTCGGTGTTGCTTCTCGGTTACTACTATATCGACCTGGAAGACCTGGACGGTTCCTGGCACTGGCTTGGTGTTGCCATTAGCCTATGCCATGGCATCGGACTGCACAGGGACGCTGGCTGGCAGCGACTTCCACGATCGCCCTTTTCAGCAAGCCAATATGCAGTCTGGAGAAGGATTTGGTGGTGCTGTTACTGCAGAGAAGCATGGCTTGCGCTTGGTCTTGGACGACCAATGAGGTAAGCTGGTCACACATCCTGCATCAAGCCGCAGCTGACTCGATGCAAGGATACACGCCGAGGATATGGACACCCCGATGCCGACCATGGCGGACGTTCTGGATGAGCTGGAGAAGATGACGCCTGATTTGAGGCATTCTTATGTGCCATCGGAAATGCCGACATTGGTAGCTCTGTGGATGACCTTCCTCCAGTTGACCGAGAAAGTGGAGCTCGTCATCAACACCAATTATCGGATCAGGCGTGCGCCTGTAAGTCTTTCGGTCCTCGAGCAGCTCGACACCGAGATCTGGCAGTGTAAGCACTCGTACCATGATGGCTTGCTGGCACTGACTGCTAGCAGTATATCAACAGGTCCACGAGGTCCAAGGCCACCAACAGCCGACAAGGCTTCAGATCTTGAACACGCATCTGCTCAAGACATACTATAACTCGATTGTGATCGCTCTTTTCCGGCCTTATGTCGTCAGTCAACCAGAAGAAATGCCAAAGCACGATCAAGAACGGCTGAGAGTACTTGCCGCGGACCGCTGTCGTACATCAGCCTCAAACTCGACGTACAGCCTGAATGAGCTGGTCTCAGCCGACCTCATCGATGTCTGTCCGACCATGCTGTCTATCTCGATGATGTCGACTATGCAAATCCACTTTTATGAGCATTTCACTCTTGAAGGTTTGTCACGTCAGCATGCCTTACACAACCTTAAACTTCACCTGATGGTGACCGAGCACCTTCGCAAGACGTATTGGGCTGCTGATATGCAGCATAAGCTCTTCACAGAAGCGCTCAAGGCGATGGAGAATCCGAAGCAGTGTGTCGCGCCTTCCAAAGACAGGGAACCAAAGTCGGCGTCAACGCAGCCAGAGCAACCGCGACAGGTCGAGTTGCATGATGGTATAGATGGACACGCTGTGCCTGACTTCGATCTTACCGACCCGCATGGGACACTTGGCACGGGCGCTGAAGGTTTGGACGATTTCTTCGTCACATTCAACCCGTTCAACAGCTCCTTGACGTCTTTCAATGATTGGGTGCTCGGGAACGGGTCTTTGCCATAACTCAGACAGCATTGCGCCCACAAAAATTGACAATTCAGAAAGTCAGGGTCCACCTTCGAGACGGCTTAGACACATCTGCTTGCAGCCATGTGTGATGATGTAGTCGTTTGGCCGATAAACTGCTACATAGTGTAGACTTGCAACGCAGCTGTCAAGTAGCGATGCACGTCCACATACTGGTGATGGCTTCGAACATGGACAAACTAGGAAAGTGGCGATGTCACGGTGTACACAGGTAGTGTTCCAAAGATCACGTACTCGGGAAGGTCGAGGTCAGATGCGAGGTGAAGGGGACATGTTCTTGGCACAGATCAGTAAGGCGCCCCTATCGATAGCCAAGGGCGCTTATTTGAACATGGTGTCCTTTTTAGAAATATCAAGTGTCCTTCCACTAACTATTCATCTCCCCATCAACAGCCATCTTTCATTCTCCATCTCGTAAAGTATCTTGCCTCTCGGACTGATTTCTACTACATACCTATCTTTCAGTGGTCAACCACACCACCACAAGGGCTAACGCGCCCACAACCAAGCCCAATCCACCATCGCCAAAATGGTCTCCTTCACTCTCCCAACGATGGCATCTCTGACCTCGCTCTACATTCCCATCACGTATCTCGGCCTACTGGTCGGCGCGATGTATACTTTCTCTCACATCTACCGTCGCCGACAACGCTTGGCCAAGCAGCGCCTCGCACCGTACTTCCCAAGCCACACTGCACGCGACGCCTACCTCTCTCTACTCCACCTTCCCGACACCGTGCATGGCAGCGACAAGCCAGTCAAGGTCCCAGATTCTGTCCTCAAAGCCGCACTCTTGAATCGCGCCGTCACCGATGTGCAGCGCATTCTGCATCTACGAACGCGTAAACCTGCGCTTAGCACGCTCCTGCAACGGGGTGTTGTGGGCGATGAGATCTACCAGCGCTTGCTGCGAGCCGAACAAGAAATGGAGGCGGAGGTGCAGGACGTCATTGCGGAGGCTAAAGGTTGGCACCTGGCTGGGAGACTGTCATATTCCAATCAGCGAGTGAGATGGTACAGAACGAGATTCTCAAGGAGAAACTAGCAAAGCATAGGGATGGCATCGAGCAGGAGAGACAGCAGTGGCTCAATACGAAGGAGGCGACTAGGAAGGAGCTCATGGGCGAATCTTCGACTGTCGAGGAAGTGAAGAAGACCGAGGCTACCGGAAGGGATGCTTACCCGACGCCGCCACCCGACGCGAGACAGGCTGATGAGAAGAGTGCTTCGCCGCCACCTCCGAAGACAGCAAGCAGCGATGAAGATGGCGTACTCGTTGATACGCCAGGCGACGCCGCGGCAGAAGCAACGATATCCACATCAGGCGGAGGCGGAGGCAAGAAGAAGAAAAAGGGCAAGAAATAGGCATCGGAGCCCACAATACCTTCTAGCTCTCGAGGTGCCGCGACGTCGTCCCGCGTTGTCTCAGCACCACCAAACCCAGCAACTCTGTCTACGTCTCGAAGTGCCGCGATATCGTCCCGTAACATCTCAGCACCATCGATCCTAGCGATACCGTCCAGCATTCGCAGCGCTACGACCCGGTTGCCAACCGGCACAGCGACATTGAACCCAACAACGCCACTTGAAAATGGCTTTGGTAGACTCCAACAGATACAGGCTCGTTCGCAACAGCTTCAGCAGGAGTATTCGAGGATCCAGCAGGAATGTCTGAATCCTCGGCAGACTTCAGGGAACAGTTAGCGCCTTCCCTCGTGGGCAGACGCTGGCATCAGTGACTGGAACAACTTCAGGAGAAACTTTGGGCGTTCATCAAGCACGTCCAACCGGCAACATGGGATGAACAACAGGAGAAAGCGACGAGAACTGGCGAAGCAGCAGCGTAAATATGAGAAGAGGGGTAAGGCAAGGGGTTCACAACGGCCTCGACTGTGCTGTTCTACCGCCGTCCTCGGCGTGTTTCTCATTGCGATTCTCATCATCTACGCGTTCAGAGTCATGCGCGGCATAGACTTTGTCTCCGTCGTGCCGCATAGCCGTTCGCAGACCCGGCCTCTGCGCACCTTTTATTCGGACGGCGAGCGATATGTGATGTTCCCGACGTCGAGAAAGTCCAGGCAATGAGCGATGTCTTTATTACGACGGTGCCGCACAAGGACGCAGACCAAGGGCAGCATCTTCTCAACTGTCAATTTCACAAAGCGCTGAAGAGTGTGGTCGTGAGGCAGATGAAGTGGATCATGTATGGCATTGCGCTCGCTCGCTTAGCTAGTTTACATAGTGATGGCAACAATCGCTGATGTTACAACTTCCTTCATCCGAAAAAATCTCGTCCTGCCTGCGCCACTCTCCTACTACCCCTCTGCCATCTCAACAGCCTCATCAACCATTTCCTCGCCTCTTCCTGCGTCACATCCAGCCCCATCGCCTGACCCGCCAGGACAATCTCGTTAGCCACAACATCAGCATGCTGTTTGTGCTTATTCATGACCAAGCACAAGAACGTCTGAATCGCCTCAAACCGCAATGCCTGAGTCTCACGACCCTCCTCATCACCCTCGATATCGATATCAATACCCGCTAGCTCAGATTTTGTCACGTAGCCAACGAGGATCTCATCCATCAACACAACATAGTTGTTGAGCGCAGCGCGCCACCTCATCTCCGCCTGGCGCGCGGCCTGGCGCGCGCGCACACCGGACAGCTTGACTGGAGGGCTGCCATCATCTGGGTTCATTCGAGCGAGTTGCATGACGACCATGCCGACGACATCATTGTGGGGTAGTAAGTCAAGGTTTGCCTGGAGATAGCGGATGGCGATGAGGACGCCAGGAAGATCGCCAACGAGGCAGAGGCATCGAATGATCTGTCCGTAGATTGCTGGGGTCATCTCTTTGCCGACTTCGGCACGTTCGGCCACGGTCAATGAGTCCAGCCAGGTCGCCATTTCTCTGAACAACCGTCTTGGAGTAGGGAAGTTGGGCTGGTACGTACGGCTTGTCTGGTTGGTAGCACGTCGACGACCGTCCCAGAGGCCGGCGAATGTACCCAGGTCTGGTCTGATGTCGGCCTTTGCCTCTGAGTAACGCATCCACATGTTTTCGACGGAAGATACGGCAATCCACGTGTTCAGAATGAACGTATTTGATTTGATCTGTGCTGGACCAGTCATGATATTGGTGGCGAGCTCAGCCATTTGGATGTTTTTCTTTTGGGCGTAGTGTGCCACAAGGATGGAGAAGGTCTCAACTGTGGCTGGGGGTATGTGCCTTCGCAGACTCCATGGCAGCTTGGGTGTTTGCAGTTCTTGCTCTTGCAGGAGTGCTTGTTCGCTGTGTGCTATATTGCGGCCGCGGGTCGTCTGCACGTATTCTATTCGTGACCGGACCATGCCCCACGCGATTTCCACCGCTTGCTTGTCGCTATTGGCTGATCCCTGACGAAGCCAGGCCGCGATCACGCCGTTGATATGTTTGGCGTCCGGTTTGATGCCCATTTCTTGCATGAGTTCGACCACCAATGTAGCATCCTCGACTTTGCCTTCGGCCAAGAGCCATCTAATCCAGGCTCCAAAGAAGAACTTGTTCTTGAACCTCTTCGGAAGCGCCAGTAGACTCATGAGGCTGAATTCTGTTATGCTGACTATCTTGGGGCGTTCTCCTTTGCCCATCATGTCTTGGAAGACGGCGAGGGCCATTTCTTTGCGCCCGGCTTCCAACAGTACGGAGCTGATGTGCCCCAGGAGTTCTATTGTGGGTGTGATCTTCAGATAGAACTCCCAAAGGTCCACTGCTGCCTTAGCACTTGTACGTTTCGCGTAAGCCTGTATGACGGGCAGGATCGTATCCTTGACAGGATCGGCGAGAGCCATCTTTGCGGCCTTTGCGAGACTTCCTTGTGTCTCGGATTCGGCGATTGCCGCGTAAAGCTGAACTCCAATTCTCTCGAGTCTAGCGGATGACTTGGGTGCCTTTTCCCACATCTCAAGGGCTGCACGGGTCTCGCCTGCGAGGTGCAAAGCCTCCAAATACTCCGGAAGACGGTCTCCAAGGTCTCTACCTGCACCGAGCATATCTTCGCCGAGGCTGACGATGCGAGGACTTCGAGGGTGTGTCTCGAGCTGTGTCTGCCAGAGATGGTCCCATACATCTTCCTGGATGTGGCTCGTAAAGCCAGGCACTCTTTGACGGCATCGCAGGTACCATAGCCACAATTTCTGCTTGGATTTGGCATCTGACGTCTGGAGGGCAGCGTTGAACTTGCGGACATAGGCTCGACTCTTCTCAGGAATGCGGAGGCTGACTGCGAGTTGTTGCTTCGGAGATGGCTTTTCGTCCTCGGCCAGCAGCTCGTCGAAACTGAGATCTCGGATGTCGTCTTCCTCGAAGCCTTGCTCTTCCATTGCCTTGAGCAATTCTTCTCTCTTGTCCTCAGGGAGACTTTGCATGAATTCGCCCTCGCGAGCAAATGGTCCTTTGCGCATCACAGCTAGTTCTCTCTCCATCTGCTTGATGCGCTCGCGGGCTACTGCCAAGTCATCGTCGAAAGGCCCTCCCTCCGGCCTCAGAGTCTCCGGCTTTCCGGGCTCTTGCTCGTAGTAATTGATGTCGGGGTCTGCTCGACGAGCGAAGCCGCGAATTTGCCATCGTTGCAGGCATTGCCGGTGGCTGAGGAAACTAGGAGACCGGCAAAATTGTTGGTGCCATCTTCGCGAAAGATGACAGATGGCCTGCATGCATGCGCTGCGCGAGGAAGTGTGGTCATGTAGTCGCAAGTTGTGAACGCGATCGACGGATAATTTCTGTGAGAGGACGGAGAAACTTCGGATATGACGAGGCTGGCTCGACGACGGGATGCTGCGAGGCTGTGAGGTTCTCCAGCTCGGGCACCAACTTCTGACCAAGTGATCGTCAGACTCGTTCAATTATCATTAGGAGTACATTGCGCAAGAGACATGTTTGGAGATCTTCGCTGTGTAACCTCTCATTACTTCTATCTGCAAGTCCGCATGACTGTCCAAGTTGTGGATCTTGTCGTGCTCCGCCCAGCGCCTCACCCAACGATGCCAGACTACAGCAACAGAAGGAGGGACTCGACATGAGAGCACACTTGCTCAACGCTGCATCAGGCATGCGGTGAGCCCCGATCTCGAGAAGTCGCGTTCCGGGCAATCCAGGGTAAGATCTTCCGAAAGTAAGAAGAAGCAGAGCTTCCTCACTCTAAACTGTCCGGAACGCGACTTTATCGAGACCGGGGCTCACCGCACCTTCTTCGTTCAGGTGAGCCTGCCGCAGACTAGCAGGGGCGTTGTGGGAAGGTGTCTTGTTGTAGATTGTTCTTTCGGTCCCAGAATGCCCGTAACTAGGAAAGCGCCTCCTGGTATCATGATCTGCCCGATGCGAAGCAGCCTCGCAAATGTTGTGTCTGTAAGTACTTTACACAAGTATCGATGTCGATTCTTGCCTCCGAAGGCTGCTTTGCGGCCAGTGCTACTGATATGCAGGTCCGTGCCGGCGTTGAGAGAATCGCACTAGTTCAACGCCGACCTGAAGCACTTCAATGGAGCGAGTGAATCATCCACTTGGAGATTGAGCCATATGAGGACGCCACGTAGGCGTTTGGCGCCTCAATATTCGAAGCGGTAAGCAGGCGATTGTGACACAATCACCTGCGACGACTTCTGACGGAAATACCTGCGAGAAAAGTGCCCCGCCGAGGGCGCTCCGGGAGCATGCAGCGGTTGTGCAGGTGGATTCGGCCCTGAACGCAAGGCAGATGTCGACACATACATCGGATCCTCGATCGTGGCCATTGCGAGAGGAGGAATTGAGGCACTGAAGTGGGGAATCTTTCGTTTCCAACATGCCGCTGCACACCTTCGCGAAGGAGTTAAAGGCTATCGAGGTGGCTATATGTGGGCTACGAACCTCCGTCTGCTGTCTTCGGCAAGGAAATCCGAAGGTCATCTCGAGTTGCAGAGGCATTAGGACCAGGACAAGCCAGGCTACATGAATAAGATACGGTGAGTCTGCGTCGCCGCGGATCGGCGTGGGCAAGAGCTGAAACTACCGCTGTCCCGGAGCTCTCGTGCACCAGGAGCATTACACAGATGAATGATCGCCAGCACGGCAACGAGACTCGATCTGTTTTCGACATGGGCTCTGCTTTATTGCCTAATCCAGCTCTCTGATCTTGTACTGGAACATCATGTTGCTCTGGACGGAATTTCTGTCCTGCATCTTCTTGGCCGAGTTAATGCCCTCAACAGGAACACGATATTCGACCTTCTTGCGGGGCTCTGCGTCTTTCGCATCCGGCAAAGGATATGGGAATGGCAGATACTCCGGCAGAAGTCCAAGCTGAGCGAGGACTGTGCCTTGATCCAAGTTATGTGCTCATGGTACAGTCTGTCACCGCGAACATTGACGATAGCTGTAAAAGGGACAGAGACCTTTCGATGGGTTGGCGGCACTCCTGGTAGTCTATACGCCAGTCAGCTGGTGATCTCGGGCAGCAAGTGTGCACTCACAGCCAATCCAGTTCCTTGTCGTGGGTGAAGCTGAAGATAAATTCGTCAACGATTCGGTCAATTCCCAGTGTTCGACTAAGAAGATCCAATGATGTGTCCTCGGAATTGTTGAAGATGAAGTTGTGCGCATAGAACTTTGAAAGTTCGGAACGTCCAATACCGCCAGTCAGCTAGGTCACAGTCAGCGAGGTTTCGGAAGATGGAGAAGAAGAATACGGCTGGGGACTCCTCACAGTAGGGACATGATTGACATAGGGCTCCTGAACCATCGTGCTCATCGTATGCTCCACACTTCTGTCTGCAAACTCGTAGTAAGTATGCTCTTCCCATATTATCTCCAAGTCGAAATATGGACCGTACATCAGTGGTTTCAGGAACTGCAGGTTGCGTGTATGTGAGACTGCTCCGTGCCGTAATGGAATTGCTGCTGGAATGGAACGGCGAATCTGTGGGATGAAACCTTGTTGGTATAGGTGTAAGTGATGTTCTTCCCATGTCGTTGGGGGATCGGAGAGCCTTCGCCCTCGCCTGCAAGATGGGTGAGTGTTGGGACCGGCGAAGATGCGACCTTCTCCTTATCGGCAAGGTCGTTGTAGACCACGGCGCCAGCAATAGATGGGAATGCCTCGAGCACTGGCGCTGCCTTCTCCCAAAGTGACGGGTTGTACGCTGTTATTGATCAGCTTCGCCATTAACGACACAGACTTGAGCGTAACCCACAGACTAAGCCGACCTTCTCCTTCGGACTACATTCATGGCATGCTTCGAGCGCATCCAAGGCGGTTTTCAATGTCGCCTTTACGTCATCGCCGAGATCTGAGACTCCAACGACGGTGTAGCCTTCCTCTGCCCATTTGACTGGTATGGAGGGAACACCGTCGGTGATGGATAAGAAGTCGTCCTTGGAAGGCAGCAGTACGATGAGACCTGGACCAGACCCACGCCTTGTCAACGGGTGTAACAGTTTGATATCTGGCTGGATCTCCTTCGCCGTTGTTCTTGGCAGAGGCGGGGCAGGCTTTGTGATGTCGTTGAACATGCCCATAGTGAATATGTGTCCAGTGAAGATCGGTCGCAACGTACAGGTCTGCTGTTGTCCAGCGCAGGGTGTTTGAGTGTACCTGTCTTCAAGGTAGAAAAGGTTCTGTTGACGACGAACTTGATAGATCAAGTCCGTTCAATCGAGGATCCACCTCGGGAAGGGTCTAGTGATAGCATCGTTGCCTTCTCCCGATATAACCTCCGTGCCGTGAAGGTTCCAGACCTTCATTTGAGTCGATTGGCGTCACCTTCAATTAAAATAGGTGCTCGGCTCGTGAACCGGAACACAGCCGTTGCAGCCAAACTTTTCTTGGCGCTCACTACCCGGCAGATTTGGCCGTGGAAATCAGTGTCATCTCTTCGCGGCATTCATATGATGCAGCTGGTCCGTAGATGCCCCAGCGATACTCAGTATACTGGTCGCTAGACTCTAGATCCTGCAAGACAACAAGCGCGTGCCAGTATCCTCACCACTGCAGGTAGTTGCTCAAAAGTTGACCATGGCACCTCCGTTGGAACATGTCCGGCCCATGTTTGAGCTCCGAGGCCGATGCTATGTCGTGACAGGCGGTGCACAGGGCATCGGCTTTGCTTCGACGCGTTCAGTCTGCGAGCTCGGTGGCAATGTAGCAGTGCTGGATATACAGGAGCCAGTGGCCGAGTTCAAGTCCCTTTCGACCGACTTCGGGGTCAAGACGTTCTTCATACAAACCGATGTCACGAGCCAAGAGAGCCTGGAAGCCGGTTTTGCGCAAGCAATCAAGCAGCTTGGTCGACTCGACGGACTCGTCCCAGCTGCTGGCATCGCCATCGACAAGCCGTTCATCGATCAGACCTGGGACGAGTTCAGCCGGATACAAGAGATCAATGGCCGCGGAGTATTCTTTAGCTGTCAACTCGCAGCGAGGCAGATGATCAAGCAAGGTTTTGGTGGCAGTATGGTGCTACTGGGTAAGTCTGCTTGTGCGGTCGTTCGATGGTGCCTTCCATGCAAGTCCGCTAAATGACGGTCAACTTCTAGCTTCTCAAACCTCGCATATCGCCATACCGGGTCATCGTATGGCGGCATACAACTACTCCAAGGGCGGCATCCTGATGTTGATGAAAGCTCTTGCTGTTGAACTCGCACCACATAACATCAGAGTCAACAGCATCTCGCCAGGCTACGTGGATTCCGACATGCTTCAACGCGTGAGAGCAGCCAAAGTACCTGCGGAAGCAGCACAAATGGAGAACTCTCCTCCACTAAAGCGACTATCTAACGCGAATGACTTGACTGGCGCCATCGTGTACCTTCTGAGTGACGCGGCGAGGTTCACAACAGCAGCAGACATCCCAATAACAGGTGGTCTACACGCTGGGACCATTGAAGGGTTGATTTACTACGAGAGCAAGTAGCGCGCTTGGTCTGTTTGCAAACACGAAGGTATTTCTATAACTCCAGGATTGGATCGTTCCTACAGACAGTCCCAGCGCCTTGACTCAGCTCAACTCTTCAGCGACGGTTCTGTTCGTTTCATCCGGCTGCACCCACATATTCATCTGGCAACAGTCTCGCAGGATGATCATGTTGTGCTCCGGGAGCAGTCCCGAGACGTATCGGTCTATGATATGAGTTGTCGTGTACTGATGCCATGCTGGGGTGACTGGCCCATTGACTACCCTGCGTTGCTGGGCATGGTCAGTACTCCATCACTTGCAGAACACTTGTGGAATGCATGCAGCATCGTATTGACGGTTCGTGGTACTTAAGAAGTGTTGAATTCGGGTTTCTTACCTTGCGGCTAGAGAATGCCATCGGGTAGACTGAAGAGAGGTTCTCGTCCTTCGGACAGCCTGCTCGTCAATTGTGATCGCCAGCTGTGGCAGTTCGACAGCGAGCGCCTCCAGACCCGGTCTCTCAGCATCTTCCGCCACTCCATTGCTACCCAGCGTGCCAAAGGTATAGGGCGCTTGCCAAGAGAGCCTCGTAACAATTGAACGCCTGAACGTCCACAGTACCGTCCAATGTCCACGCAAGAGCCGCATGTGGCCTTCGCTCCAAAGCTCCCAACTCACGCAGGACTGCGAAGACGGAATGCTCCCTCTTCCAGGTCATTCGCTGACGTGCGTTCGTCCTGATGGCTATGGCAGAGACTCTGCAATGACTCTTCAGAGACTCACAAAAGACCCATGCAGGACTGCAAAAGTACCACCTAGGCAAATACGCATGGCTGCCATCATCGAAATCGCAGGACAACCTGACGCAATTGCTGCCAAAGGCAACCGAAACGACGAAATTTGGCACGGCAGGCTGGCAGGTTACCGGGCAAAGGCCTCCAGGATTCGAGTGGACGGTGACAAGTCGTTTTCTGAGTCGTGTGGTCCCGCTCCATCTTAGCACATGTGCCCATCAAAAGTTATGACAGCGTTAGATGGTAAAGGACTCCGATCACTGGGCCAGTGCTCACAAATGCAACGCATTCGTGCGGGCGGGAGCCCTCGGCTAGGGAAGCCTTGCCCAGACCACGTCACATCTTTGACATCCCGTCGGACTGTCTGCTGTCGGTGAGTCAAGTCTCCTCAATTTACAGTTCTGCCAGTGGTTGTTCTCCGCGATCGTCTCCGGCTCATCACACTTTGAGTACCTGCCCTGAGCTGGACTGCGCCACATTCGTTGTAGCTTGTCCCAGGCTTTGATATCATCAGCGCGCGGAACTCGAAGCCTGACACCGATATGTGACATTGACGCATTGCAGGAGGGGCAGCTGGGTGTGACACTGGGCTGCGTTGCATGCTCATTGGTCGTAAGAGTCGAGCGATGCTTTCGGCACGCGAAGCAGACGTGATTAGTGGTGCGTGTAGACAGTGGTTGATTGACATAATATTGAAAAGGCTGCTCGGCCATCTTTTCGCTCCGGCTGTGCTAGAAGGACGGTGAGACTGATGTTCAAACAGAGGGGCTGTTGGCCGCCTGAATTGTCTGACTGACTCTGCCTCATTGGCTTGGGTCTGTCGAGGTCTGGGGTTACTCCGCAATCCACTCTGCGAAAAGGCTTCCAGATGGGGCGCGGGGCAAACTCTCTGTGGCGCTGTTGGGAATACGGTAGCTTGAGAGATTCTCAATGATTTCCACTGCAGCGACATTTCTAGATACGGCCGAAGTGCGAGCGTTGCACCGCTTTTATCAACGCTCCGATCTCGACTTGAGCCAGGACATTGCCGGGCTTTGTTAGAACAACGACGTGGGACTGATGGGAAGGAACCCTTCTCTGGTAGCTTTCTGGGGCTATGGATCATTCGCGAGATTTACTTCCACTGAACCTCACACCCCTTTCTAGAACCATATCTTCCAGCTCCCAAGGCATAAACATTCGGTATCCGTCCACGCTTTCTTCGGTCCTATCTCTGGCCTGTGCATGAGTTCACAGCTCTTCGTGCCGCTCCGATACACCTGCCGCTGGCTGTGAAGCTGATGCTGCTCTGCTCACCGCATGGGCCAGGACGAGGCTATTGGGCACTGGCAGATGAGAGACGCTTTCGGTCTCTACAAACTTTGCAATTCCCAGAGCAGCCGAGATATCAAGCTTCTGAACCACGTACTCTAGTGGCGAGCTGTCTGCCTTGGCCGAATACAACATTATCTGCGGATAGCCCACGACTTTGAACGGTAGGTCGTTCTGTGTACCGTCGATCTGAGATATCAAAATCTTGTTCGATTGTTCTTCAGAGGTATAGAAAGAAGCCAACTGCTGGTAGATTGGAGAGAATCTGTGCAAGAGTCAGAACGAGCTGCTCAGTGGAGGACGTACTGACCGTTTGCAAGGTCCGCATGTGGGCGAGTATGCGTACAGCAGGATGTCCTGCGAGCGATCAGATATGGCATTGGCTAGCGTTTCTTGTTGCAGTTCCACGACGGACGTGCCCTCCTGCGATGATGCGATAGATGAGAATTGTCTGTCATCGTACGATCTGAGTTGGTCTAATGCCGTAGCCGTGGCTACGACGTTCGACAATATCAGAGCGGACACCAAGATCACGGAGAACATCGTGAGCGGTATTAGGTGTGCTAGCAAATGCTTCAAGCAGATCTGACCACGCTCTCAGTGTAAGATATCTGGCAGTGACAGACTTTCTCGCAATGCTAACATCGTTTCGCAATGCCATCCGTAAACATGGATAGATCATCCCTGCCACAGTAAGCGTGCCAACCCCTGAAAGGATAGCCTTCTTAGAGGCTGGTCCGGCTGCCACTAGCTATACGTGCCAAGTCCAGTTATCAGAGTAGCCCATACAGTAAATGCTGACCGATAGTATTTGAGACTCGAAATTTGATACAACATCTTCTCTCGACAGGTCGTTATGCTGGACACAATTGAGCCCAAGGCTGGTTTCCTACGTAACTTGATCTTTCCTGTGCTGATGTACTTCGGTCGGAAGATCATGTACGACAGTAACAGAAAGATCGTACAAATATCGACCACTCTCCTCATCAAAGGACCGTGCACGGAGCAAGAACTGGAAGCATTGCTGTTCATTATGGATCGACCGTCGATCCAGGCCCCTAAGGTCCACCGCACTTATAGACGACATGATGGACTTTTCATCGAGATAGATTTCATACATGGCCAAAGACTGGATCAAGCGTGGCCCAAGCTCGGGGTCAACGAGAGAAAAGCCGTCATGCAGGAGCTTGGCGAGATGATCAGCGCCATCAGAAACGTTCGGAACCATACTGCCGTATGTGTGGGCTCTGTCAGGGGAGGCTCTTTCAAGGACGGCCGCATCGCTTCGCGAACTAATGCACCATGTCCAACTGTGGAACAGTTCCACCTCCAGCTACGTGGAGGCGTGCCCCTTGAACAATGCCAAGAGACTTTCGGTGACGACGTCTACGAAAGCCACCGGAGAGACTACAGATCGGTCTTCTCCCATGCTGATCTCTGTCCACGGAATATCATCATCGTGATGGACTCCCTGCAGCCGGTCTTGATTGACTGGGAGTTCTCCGGCTGGTGGCCAGAGTATTGGGAACATACCAAAAGCGTCTTCTCCATGTGGGAGGAGGTGCCTGGGTGGGAAGACGAACTGGCAAAGGTGCTACCACAATATCCACTGGCGCTATCAGCAGAGAAAGTCTTGTGGATGTCACCGACGAGCTGATTGGACAATGCTTGATGCAGAACGTCCAGGATACGGTAGTGCTTCATTTGAGAAACGGCAAACTAGATTAGTCGTGGAGACTACCAAGAACTCCGCCAAAACCCCACAAAGTCTATGAGCCACTCATTTAGTGCGATAGTCATGATAATAACGAGTCTCAGCATGCAGTGCGAGCATATACACCGCTATACATGCGCCATGTCTAGCCGTGGTAGCATCGTCTTTGATTTGGCGTCTTGGTCGAACACGCTGGGCCTGATGGGAGATTCAATGCCGTGCCAGTTTCTCATAGTCATTCATGGCGCTATACAGCCGACCTTGGCCTTGCAGTCGGGTACGTGTAGGGAAAGATATGCAATCGCAAAGAACGGCAAATGACCGCTTGACATCGCATATAAATATGCTGCAGTGGTCTTGCAATACTCGAAAGCTCGTTGTTCTCCTCGTGGAGTCACAGAATACCACCATGCATTTCCAAAGCATTGTACTCTATTGCGCATCCAGCTTGTTGCTTGGCCAGGCACTTGCGCACGTGGTACATGGAATCACTGCTCGCGAGGCGCAGATCGACTGCAAACGCGATCCACAAGGGAATTGTGGTCCTGAAGGCATATGGCAATGTTGTGTATCCAGCTGTGGCGTGTGCGTCTCTGGACATTGCGAGGTTCGTACTTGGTATCTTGTGGTCGGCTAAAATGCGAGATCTGACTTCTATCTCAGAGCAGCGCGAGCTGTGATCCACCTGATGGATCAGGAGGTCCATATGTTCGAGTACGTCGCACTTTTCTTTCGCTCTCTCTTCGTTTGTCGACCCATGACTTGCTGACTGCCGATAGTGCTGTCTTTTGTAATTTACGCAAGGACTCGAGACACACAATAGCGTGAAAGACACATGCTAGGCTCAACGGTGGTTGGTGATCGAAGTGTGCTATCTCAGCGGTGGTAGACTGCTACATCAGATAGATCAAAAGAACACATTCTATCAGTGCCCGGCATGGAGAACAAGCATTTTGTTGAAGCTATACGGCACCGGTCATCCTGTATATGCCATCGCCCTGTTTCGTTGTGCTCTTTCGCCTCAGACATTCGCGTCATTCTTCCTGCTGTGAACGAGAATGTGTCTAGATGGCCAGACGAGCTTACGTGGGTGTATCCCCGCTGCCCCACTACCCCAGCCGGCTACATTGCGGAACGGCTTTCGTGGAGAAGAGATTATGTATCAGCAAGAAAACGGTGCTTCTGAGCCCGTGCTCGAGAGATATACGAGCTGACAGGCCCAATACTTCTGACTTCCGCACACTGACTGCATGTACCGTAGTCAACTCGCATGATTAGCTGATCTTGCTCGACTGCGAGTGTGTCGATGAGTGCAGAGCCTATCGCTGTGGTGTTCCACAGTGTTTCGATCCGCCAACGCTGTTGTACCGGTCGTCCTCTTGCCAGAGGTAATGACAAGGGATGGCATACGGGGAGCTTCGCTAGTACTGCCGGTCGAATGCTGGTATGTCTATTGATGAGGACTGGTAAATTCGCCACAGACCAATGCTTGATAGGGGGCCGGAGGGCGGTATATAAGTCGTGCTCTGCTCCTCCTTAAAAAGCCATCATTCTGACTCTGACATTGGCTACACTGTTCTCACGATGCTCTGCCAAAACGTGCTGTTATTCTGTGCCACCAGCCTTTTACTGGACCGAGTCTCTTCGCACGTGGTCCGTGGACTCACTGGTCGGACGGTAGATACCTGTGTACGCGATCCACAGGCATCATGCGGCGAACATCGACACTGGGAATGCTGCACCTCCAGCTGTGGTGTGTGCCTCATTGGAGACTGCGAGGTTCGTGCCTTGAGTGCACCTAACATCCTTGATACCTGACTTCTTCTCAGGGCAACAACGGGAGCTGTGATCCGCCTGATGGATCAGAGGGCCCATACGTTCGAGTAGGCCACGGCGCGTCTTTGGCTCTACAAGCAGCAGTGCTAACTATCGATAGTGCTGTTACATATAATCGTTCGTGGATGGACACTGAAGAGGTCCGTATCACTACTATCTACCGCAATAGCATTTCCACAATGACGCTTGCGTTATGAGCAGAGGCTCGGTCAAATAGGTGGCAGGAAATGCATGATCATCAACTTTACGGACGATAAGACCGTCAGGCGGCGACAGCATCCTTTGCTATTCAATAGAATAGAAAGATCTATCGCCGGCCACACGATCATTCTGAGTGAATTAGACGGACATCAGGGTGTAGTCGTGATGACGATCACCGGTACTCTTGCTTCTCCTGATGCTCTCTCGTTCTTTTTTCTAGAGCTCTGTTTTTTCTCCTCAAGTACACACACCCTTGCTCTTCCTTTAAAGCACTCTCTTGTCTCCTTTCAAACTTTCTTTATTCCTCTCAAAACAGTCTCTCTTTTCTGTCATGACCTCTCGTCCTATAAGCTACATTCTCTTCAAAATTATTCTACTGTAAACCACTCTCTTTCAATTTTTTAAGTGCTCTTTTGTCTCTTGAGAAGTCCTCTTTTTTTCAAAGTACTCTTACTTCTCTTTCAAATTACTCTTTTCTTCTTTTCTTTTTCTCTTCCTTCAACTCTCTCTTTTCTGCTGACATATTTTCTCCTCTATTTTGAAGCTCTCTCTGTTCTTTTTCAAAGTATACTCTCTCTCTCTTCTCCTGGACTATACTATACTTATACTCTCTTTCCTTTCGAACTCCCTCGCTGCTCTTCTAGAAACATATCTCTCTTGAATAGTCTGTATTATTTCCTAAGAATGCTCCATCTTCGTCGAGGAATTTCTCTATCATTGAGAGCATCGCTACTGTAGAAGCTTGACACACTTTGAATCTGTGACGCGTGGTGCCCAGAGGCTTCTTGTAGAGCACCGACAAGATATCCGCGAGTGGAAGCTGTCTGAAGGCTGGCTTGAGCACCAGATGTGTTCCAGCTCCCGCCTTGTGTCTCGAGGCAGCATACGTCCAGCAGCAAAGCATATGTTTCCACTGCTCTGATTCGCCAGATTAGACACCCTTAGATTGCAGCTCCTTGAAATGAGACTGTGTCCCTTGCGTTTTGTCATTCCTTGTCAGCCCCCCCTTCACAACTGATATATATCCTTAACAGCTTCTAGTACTCAAGCCTTCTAGAGAGAGGGGAAATCTATAGATCAGATATAGAACACACAATCTTAGAGATTAAGGGCTGTGTCTTTAACCTGTTGCTTTAAGAAGTGTAGCTTTAAAAGTGATGTCCCTGGGTGTAGATTGTACTACTCTCGGAGGATTAGTGGTTTAACTTGGATCTCCTAATCACTAATCACCTCTAGAGGATTTGCTTGAGGACGAGCACTGGCGAGATTCTGCTGTATATCTATGAAATGACATACCTGACAAAGTATGCTTTGCTACTGAACGTATGCTGCCCCGAGATACAAGGCAGCCAGCCCCCGTAAGCGGCTGTGAGCTCCTGTCGATTAACAGAACTCACCGGTAAGTTGTCTAGCGCATGGCTCCGCAGGTGTCCAGCGGAGCTTTGCAGAGGTTGGACTTGTAGCACACTACGACATATGAATGAGGATATGGAATCAAAATATGTTGCCTTCTCCCTGCTCAAGATATCAGGAAGCGTTTGCAGTTGTCTTCGCTCAGGAAGTATGGAACGACCAACACGGTCTCCTGTGGCGAGCGGCCGGGTTTCTGTTCGAGCGAGCTGCTTCACACGCGATGCGCGGTGTCACGCCTTAATAACCCCAGATTCAATGCAAGCGCTATCCGCAAGGTCAATGTGCACCCGCGAGATCCTCTGCCTACGGCACTGCCAGCTGTCACATCTGCATCAGCCGACAACACGATGAATGTATGTTTGTCAGTCATACGGACCACGCTGCAAGAAAAGGCCATTGAAGAAGCTGTAATCTTACTGTGGCACTACTACAATCACAGCATCGGACTTTGCAAAGTGATGCCGCAACCGCTGACTCAGTCGTCATGTAAAACTTTTCACTACCAGCGATGAAGTGCATACCTAGGTACGTCTGTGCTGCGTCAAGCTGCAGGCAATCGTCTCCGTACTCTGTCGACCATGTGCTCATTGAATGTGGAGAAGATAGCTCACTGAATTTCATTGAAAATGCTTGAATGACAGTACATGTGGGCAGCATCGGATGCGAGAAAGTGTCAACAATTCAGTGATGCAAGGATCACTCTGCAGAGCCCATGCTTTCTGGCCCGGATTGTAATAGCTTGTGCCTAGCCGCAAATTAGCTCTGGCTTTGATCTAGCTAGTCTCCTTCTGGTCTGTATGGTCCATCGCTAGCGCCGATCTCTTTTCTCTCCAATGCCATGTCGACACAGAAGATGCTCGCCTGCGGCAGTGACGGGTTGCCGAGCCCAGCGTTTCACACATTATTCACGAACTCAGTAGCATGCTGGAGAACAGCAACTGCTCGGCAAAATCATCGCGTGGCTTGAGTCAGTCTCGAAAGGTAGCAGCCTGCTCTCAGAAGGCGTTGACACCAATTCGATACGGACTTTCTGTTGTACGGCTTTGGGCAACGGAAAATCACTTTCACATGTCTGATCACGACACGCTGGCTGCTGAAAATTACCTTGCATTCCAACCGCTTGACTGTGTCGAAACATGCACTGCAGCTGAGTCCTGTGCTGTGCCGTGCGTTCTGCAGATAGCATATCTTATACAGAGCATCGTGACAGACCTTGGACATAGGCTGCTTGCACAACTCGGATACACAAGTGTCACAAACCCTGGTAGACTTTTGGATTTTGCTGCAATCCGAGGCTCGTTTTGGCACAAGCTAGCTCGATTTGAGCCAGAAGAGACAGGGCTAATCCCCACTCGACTCGAGAGACCGTTCGCTGGTCAACAGCAATCGAATTTCTGTTGAGTCGTTTCCAACACTTGTTCAGTAAAATAGCGCAATTAACAAAGATCTTATCAGTGCCTTCAAATCGCTATCAAGTTTAAAATGGGCAAAGTGCAACGAGGACACTCTCGAGAACCTTTTTGCTTCGATCGCAACTGATCGAAACGGTTCGGGCAAGAACCAAACCAAGCTTTCAAATCAAGTATTCATCGACTTCCATTTTCGCATGCAGTTGTCTGCGTTTCCTCCAAATCCGGTGCCATGGTGTTCGACAACCGCTTTGGTGCAGCCAGATACAACCAGCCTTGGATCCAGGGGGACAAACAGTTTCGACTACGTCGCGCCCAGATTTGACGTTCTTTATAAACGTTTTCCAACTTCCAGGGCTCATAGAGTAGAAGGGCAGCAGCAGCTCACGGCTCCCCTATTCTCTATCACGTTCCGATAGTCTGCCCACTGAGAATATACAGCGCAATCATTTGGTCTACCGAAACATTATCTCAATGAAGACCACAGCAGGTAGAATGAACTCAGCAGGATCGAGGAAAGAAGCTTTTTCCCGCGATCTTGTTGCGTTCTCTGCTGCTTTTGCTACACAGTTGTACTAGTGGGCCAGATAGAATATGCTGCCCTTGTCTCGGCAGCATTGTTGTTCTTATTTCGGAAGCGATGTGAGGTCTGAGAGCTAGACACGCGTCAGCAGGGTGGTAATAAATGCCCAGAGACTTGCCTTTGGGTAGATATCGCATATGATAAAACTTGTTCATAAATACTTTTGCTGTACTGGAGGGCTGCAATCAGCACGTCTTAGATGGAGGGCCGCTTCTCTTTGTGGCTCGCGGCAGCACCTTCTCCAAGCAACCAATTCAAAATAATCGAAGCGCACACACAAAAATATACTAGCTACCGAGACGCCTAGCGACACTTAATGACGCCTATCTGAGAGCGCTGTCCCAATAATGAGAGGCCAAGTGAGCCTCTAGTTGTTCTACCTCCCGGGTTATTGAGTATCCCTACAATAGATAATCTTCAAACCGGATAGAAAGCAAGTTTAGAAGAGTAGTTGTGCACAGTAAGCCTAGGAAGAGTAAGAAGCAAACTGAGAGGAGTAGAAATTAAGTCTGAGGCGAGTAGAACGTAAGTCTGAGGAGGGTGGAAAGCAATTCTTAGGAGAGCAGAGAGTAAATGGAGCAGCAAGTGAGGGAAGTAGAAAGCACGGGAACTTCACTACGTTTTACGAAAGTGAGTGGCTTACATGTTCTGAGTTCTCACTCGGTTTGATAAAAGTGCTGTGCCGAGTTATGAACCGTTAAGAGAAGTGCGACCAGAAAATTTCGAGCTGTTGCAACAATCTCGAAGCTCAGTGCTCGAAGTCAGTAGTAGGATGCAGGGTCTAAGACACAAGCTTCTAGAATCTACTGGGAATCATCCTACAGTCTACATCATTCTGGGATCACACTGTCACAAGTTACGAGATAAAACTTACTATGCTCTGACTTTGGATCTTGGACCTTGCAATCGAAAGATCCAGCATAAAATGTTCCTCAAACGGATCGCTGATCACTGTGTTTCTCGTGCTAGACGCTCAATGACACCTGTCTGGAAGCCTCATATGGACATCTCTTGAGTTGAGAGAAGCCACTCCCGTACTTCAGCCTCTATTATACTGATACTATCACCTTTGAACGTTAGCAACATACTTTGTCACGTACGAAAAGTGTCAGAGCTAAGTGATATTGCCTCTTAGAACAGCAACTTATTGTTATGAATAGCAACTTCCATTAGACACATTCTTCTATGTAAATACTACACGGGCTTGAGTAGCATGTATACTAGCGCAGGGTGCATATCTAGTAGTGCCTGTAATTATACTTTGTAGATCTACACTAAATCTCGCATTCTCTACTAAATATACGTAATTTCCTTCAATTTTTATGGCAAAAAGTGAAGATGATTGTTCGAGCATATATATATCTCGAATTTGTTATCGTCCTCTGGGGTGAGTAGTCTTAAGCAAAGAAATGGATTTTCGCTTGCAACTAAGTAGATTCAACTTTTAACTCAAGTAAGGTAAAAGTCTCGTAGCGTTACTATGTGACAAGTTAGACAATATACTAAAGTTCCCTTTGCTGGAACCAGATCAGTCGCTGCCCCGAGTCACAGCTCAGGGATACTTACTGCTTGAGGACATTTAAGACATGAACATGTATCAGAATCAGAGCCCATTTTAGTCTGGAGATTTACCTAGAGCGGGAACTGACGTACATGATATTCCAGTGATAAAGCTCACTATTATGGTGTTCGGGGCAGAGTTTTCCACAATCCAGTCGCAAGCAATCCTCGCATTCTGATGTTCCTCTAACACTTTCTTAATCTCAAAGATCCTTGTGTACAATTAATTGTTCTGACTAGCTTAACACCACACACTCATATAAACTAGAATATAAAATCATAATATCTAGAAAGCTACAGGAAAGTTTAACAAGTTTCTTAAGTAAGAGAGTATAATACAAACTCTAAGGTTTTAAAATTAGAATCACACTTCTACTTAATAGGTTTTAAAGAATAATAAAGTGTATATCTCTTCTTTTACTATATTAACACTTCTAGACTGTAATATAAGTAAACTTATAGTAATAAGTGCCTTTTAATAGCTATGTAGAGACAAACCCTCAAGCTTGAGACAGAAAAACATATATTTAAGAACATTGTAATGCACCTCTGATTGCTGAGGTAAGAATTGCGGAAATCTCTGCCGGGAACACTATACACTACCCGTAGTTTGGCGAAGTTCGCAATTCTCAGTCGGCACCATGAATCGCTGTTTGTTCAAGACGAAAAGCAGGCTAGTGCGACGCAGTAATTGTCACATACATGTTGCCTGGCATAGAGCTTTGATATATCTACGAAAATGACCAAGGATGTCCCATTGCCTGGACGTATATACATAAGATCTGTTTTACACTTCAGGCTGTTGCTGATGCTTAGTATATAGCATGGGGAAATACGAAGTCTATATGGAGCTGCTGTTTTCCATTCAGCAGTCGTTTGAGCCTCGATGCTCAGAAGCACCGAGGATAGAATTGGTACTGTCTGACAAGAAGTGAGGACTCGGTATACCGGGCAAGAAACATGAGTATGTCCACGAGGTTGTAATGGTAGCCACCGTCTCAGTGAGCCTACTTACAACACTTCAAGCTCATACAAAGGAAGATATAACGTACCCAGACGCCTAGCTTAGGTGCCTGCTTTTGCTGCCTGAAGACTAAATGGTATGGTGTTCTGCGCAGAGAAAAGGGCCACGGTAGTGAATGATGAACCCAATCGACCAATTATCACATTTGTCACTTACGCATTTCTTATCCGTTTACAACATTTTGAGCATAGAAACGATTACCCTAACGAGTTGATTTAGACGCTGTCAAGTATAAAGCTGTAATATTGCTAGAGAAAAAGTTGTTGTAAAAAGAGAACATTTGGTCACTGAAGTGGTATGCCAAGCCCACTAAGTGCACTAACCTAACGAGATACTAAAAAAGGGTATTAATCTTATACATAGACAGGTGCACTACACTACCCGTAAGTTGATCACTATATAATGAGTTTGTAAACACTATGAAAGTGTGTGTTAAGACTGATCCACAGCCTCAACTCGTAGTGCCAACAGCGATGTTGACGTGGTGAACGGGTGGTAGATTGTAAGACACTGAGATGTGCAATTCACAGTGAAGATACTAAGAAAAAACCATGCGGGGGTGTCTCTCCGACCCTCCAATTGCTACTGTGGCCCTTTTCTCTGCCGAGAACACCATAAATGGTCCTCCATCATTAGATGGAGGTATCCCTCGTGCTTCGGGGCAGCACCTTTTCTCAAGCCACGCACCCCACGTGACTAAATTGGCAGAACTTCAGAACTGAAGAAGACAACCTCCCTTGTTGAGAGTTAAGCAGAAATAAGCGCAGTAAGGGGCTACTACTAAATTTCCCATACATTTTCCTTAGAAACAGTCTTAACTCCTTGTTACCCTTACACTAGTATTAAGGCAACTTGTCTCACTCCTGTCTAGTACTATAGCCACAATATATCTTAAATAAGGGTTAACTTCTTGATTTATTTTTTGATTTCCTTACTTCACAGGCAAGGTACTAAGTTAGTTTTAAGACTGATAAATATGTTAGAATGTACTCTATTGAAAGCACTAGATAGTGAGTCTATAGAATAAGTACTTATAGAGCAACTTCAGAAAATTCATAATTAACCACCTTGAAAATTCTTTAAATATTAGATTTATTTAAGATCTATGCTTAGATATCTATAGTATAATATCACTATAAGTGTTTAACTTATTAGCTATATATCTAACACTACTATAGTGTAAATAGCAGGTCTTTAAAGACTATATAAGAGTCCTTAATAGTGCTATTATTAAGCCCTAGTCTAGAGAGACCTTTTTAAACTCACAAGATTACCTTAATCAACTTAATATGTTTAGCTTTGCTACTAGCTGTTTATTTATTACTATACATAGCTCTAGTGTTCAGAATATAACCCCATTTTAATAATTTGCCTGTGTGGTGTACTGGTCACCACACCAGGCTTGCAAGGCTGACTTGCAGCCTTGTCTGGCTGATCAGATACTCATCTACATCCATAGATTCTCTGTACCTAGTAGATAGATCAATCTACTTACTCCTACTACGCTTGCGCTACGTTTACTTCAGCCTGCTACTTTTATAGTGAGACCTTAGCTAAATAGAGATAGCTGGAGCCTTAAAAGATAGTTAATAAATTAGGTAATATTATAAGTAACTAACAGTGTGATTTATACCACTCTTAACTTAACTATAAAGTTAAGTACAAGATTTAATAGCTATAAGATCTAGACACTTAAGAATACTATATCTAGACAGGTTACTAACTTATAGATAATACTAGCTAGCTATATAATTATATAGAGTATAAGTACCTACTAAATCTATTCCTCTTTAAGAAGCATCTCTAATTAATATCAGAATATCAGACTCTACTATAGGCTATAGCTAAGTACTACTATAGTAATAAGAGATTTAGTGTGATAAATTAACTCCTTACTCTAAAGTAACTAGGGCTATAGGTTAATCTAATAATATACTATAACCTTAACTAGGATACTTAACTAAATATTAATAACCTAGAGATAATTATTAGACTCCTTAAGATTCTTAAGGAAGCTAGTTTCTACTTATACTATAGTGTAAGAGAAGAGAGAGACTTAGAAGACTATCTATAACTATATAGTATATTCTTTTATAATAATATAGAATATTAAATAGCTAGATAGTTCACTACTAGTAGTATTTACATAATTAATACTATCTTTTATATAAATAATAAGTATATACCCCTACTTTATATAGTTAGTATTAATTATAAAGCTAAGATATTTCTAATAGTGTTTATCTTTATATTAAGCAAGTTAGTAGAGATATATAAGTTCTTTCTTAGTTATATAAGAGAGGAGATATTTAATAATAGTATTCTAGAGCTAGCTATATATTAGGCTAATATAGTAGCAGGTTTAATTAAAGCTATTAACAAGCTATATATAATACTGAACAGTATATTAATATACTATACATTCTATATCTACTAAGTAATCTATAAGAACCTTAATCCTAACTTTAAGAGTGATAAAAAGAAGAATCTATAATAGGCTATTTAGAAGTATATTCAGTCTATAATAATAATAGATCTCACTTATAATCAAACTACACTATATAATATACTATTTAACAAGAAGCTTAAATAGTATCTTAATAGCTATATTAATAAGGAGTATTAATTTATATATATCTATACTAGTAAGCTAGTAAATCTTAGTATATATAGCACTGATTATATTAAATAATAGTATTAGTATATATATGACTTAATCTACTACTAATTAATAATTAAGTAAAGTATATATTAACTAACTACTAAACTTAGCTAGATATATAACCTTAGGCTTACTAATAACTAGAAAGTACACCTTAAAGTATATATAGCTCTTAATAAGGATACTTAGTATATCTTTACCCTCCTTATTAATTATATTAGTATCTTTACCCTTAGATATATTATAAGTATCTATAAAGAGATTACTAAATTCTATAGTATAGTAAATAGTATATCTTAGTATTATATATACTAAGAATATATATAGTATAGTCTACCTTATATATATAATCTATATAACTTGTTTATAAAGAATTAATAGATACTCCTCTCACTTATATACACTTAATAGTGGATTTAATATACTAAATAAGAGCCTATTAATAAATTATATAAACTAGACTCACTAGTAGGGTGGTTTAAGACACTGAATTAGCTGACTAGTAAAAGTGCTATATATGACTTTACTAATTAGATACTACATACTATAGCTAAACCTATACTGATACCTAGAGAAGATATAGCTATAACTTAAATATAGGCTTTATTTTAGATAATACTCTAAGTATAGCTATAATTTATAAAAGAGATAGACTTTATAAGCCTAGTAAGAGAATATCTATAATGATATAAAGCACTATATATAATAAATAACCCTAGATCTTAATTAGCTAGTTTAGATAACTTGCTATTACTTACTTAGCCAGATAAAGTAGTAGTATAACCACCTTGCTCTTAAAACAACTTTAATAAGAGGGTACTAAAAGACAATACCACTATTAAACAATAGATATAAAAATAATGAGTATAGTTATATAAAGAGAAGCAGGCTAAATAAGATGTTAAACTTATTAAAAAGTAGCAGTAGCAATAAATAAAGAGGCTCTAGGTGAATAGTTTATTATCAAGTTCATTGCATTTAGATACTAATAGTACTTAAAATAAGCTGACGTTACTAGTACTAGTAATAATTATAACTATAATTACTATAGTAGTTAGAATTATGACTGTGACTATATTAAAGCTGACTTGTTAAATCTTAAAGATACTTAACTTATTATTATCTCTACCTTGATTATCTTTACTAGACTCTCTTGCTCTCTCCTTAAGCTAGCTAACCTCTCTATTTAATATCCTGTTCTCTATGGCACCCACAAGAATATATATAAATAAGAGAAAGACTGTATTAGAAGCAGAACAAGTGTGGGAAACACTGAAACCTTGAAAATAGGTAAAATAGTGAAAGTAAGTCAATTGTGAATGTTATGAATCAGCTCTATAGTCTCATTTGAGAGGCTTTCAAATTAAACACTAGGCTATAGAGTTATATCTAGTATATAATACCCTTTAATTAGATGCTTTATATCTCTTAAATTAGGCCTATAATATAGGTTGTAAATGTGTGTATTCATTATAATATGCTATAGTATTTAAAAATACTATAAACACATATATTAAGACTATTTTCTAGCTTCATTTCTTAGTGTTAATGAGGTGGTTTTATAGTGCTGCTCTATATACTTATTGTACCTACTATTTTCTTAGTGAAATGTACTAAATATTATAGGCAGGGTGAGCAGCCTTAGTGGACTTAAACCACATGATGTAGATAAAGTAGTAGTAGCGTTTCTTAATGATCCTTATGAATTATATACATAATGCTAAGAAATTGGTAGGAATTAAGAGAATAGCGAGTTCTGAGTCAGCTCTGACGAGGTTACGTGGGGTGTGTGGCTTGAAAAAAGGTGCTGCCCCAAAGCACGAGGGGAGGTATCCACCAGGGAGGCTAGCAGGTACATCTATATAGCTCTTGCACTAGAAAATACTTAGACTATATAAGCGGACAAGGACAGTAGGAAGCAAGCTTAATAAGAGTAGAAATCAAGCCTATAGAGAGTATCAATCAAGCTTGAGAAGAGTCAGTACAGTAGAAAGCAGTGGAAAGCAAGCTCAAGGAGAGTATAAAGCAAGCCTGAGAGGAGTAGAAAGCAGGCATAAGGGGAATGGTAGCCAAGCTTAACAGAAGTATCGTAGAGCGCAAGCCTAAAAGAAGTAAAAAGCAAGTCTAGTTTCAAGATAAGGAGCAATCAAGCTTAAAGAAGGGTAGTACTAGAAAGTAGATTTAAGAAGTATAGAAAGTAAATCTAAAAAGAACAGAAAATAAGTTCAAAAGAAACAATTCTTAGGGTTAAGGAAGACTTATAACTAAAGCAAGCCTAAAGAGAATAGCAAGTATGCTTAAGAGAAGAAACATCAGAGTATAAGAGAAATATAAGTCTGAAATGCGTAGAAAGTTAGTATAAGAAGAGTAACAGGTAAGCTTAAGAAGAGTTATAGTAGACAGTGAGTCTGAGACCTCGCGTCTCCAAGCAGCATAAACTCGGCAGCAACGCAATAGCCAAGCATACATTTCTACTGCTCTGATTGGTCAAATAAAAGACCATTGATTGTTAGAGCATTGAAATGAGACTGTTCATCCCTTGCATTTCTTTCCATCCCTGTGAGCCCCTTCTGCTCATCTGGACTGAAATCAAGTAGTCTCGTGTTTCCTCTTCAGTGCTAAAGTATTCTAGCTCAGTTAAGAGTACTAGGTATTCTTTCTCTCACTTATTGCTTAAGTAAAAGTGGTGTGGGATGGAAGGATCTGGATATTGGGCTGATTTAGATAGCTCGAGAAGCTGGAGATTCACTCTAGTCTAAGTGTCAGTAGCAAGTAGCTCCTCCCTGCCCTACTCAGGCGTCTACCTCTACCCCTGGACACCTAGACACACACCTGCAGGTACGTAGAGTGTAAACTTGTGAAATGACATACCTGACAAAGTATGCTTGGCTATTGCGTCCTGCCAGCTTGCTGGGGGAAGCGTATAGACAAGTTACATCTTGCGCTTTTCAGAACTATAATCAACACCTTTACATAGTGTTTCTTCAGGATAAGTAAGAGTAGTTACTATACAGCAGTGCTATAGGATTAGGTCTCTTAAGACCTAGTAATAGTATCTATAGTACTATCTCTAAACAAAAAGTTAATCTAATTAAGATAGTCTACACTAGATTAGTCTATACTATAATAGTCTTACTATTAACACTACTACTTTAGTAGTGATATTAATAGATAATAGTAAAGAAGAGACTATACTATATCTTTATATATCTAATAGAGATAAGTATTAATAATATTCTTCTCTATAACACTAGTTAATAGTAAAAGAAGTTAGAATAAGATAGAAATAGATTTAACTCTAAAAAATTAATAATAGAGTGAGATTAATTATCTCTAGTATATAGATTATAGATCACCTTTTTAAGAGTCCTATAATTAACTACTAGAGACTTACTCCTTATTCTAATATAAATTTTCACTTAGACTCTAGAACTACTTCTAGATAATAATATTAAGAGACATACTTTTAAGATAGTATATAAACTCTCTTAAAGATTATCTAAATATAAAGATTAAAAGACTAAGATTAAGACTACTTAATCTTTCTACTAATTATTAATAATAAGTCTGTTAAATTATATTTTAGTTTTAATTATAGATATACTAGGAAAACTATTCTTATATTTAATAAATAGATCTTTTTAGAAGAGTTAGTTTAGAACTAGTCTTTTAAGACTAGATATTAATTATTCTATAATAAATAGGAATTTAATATTATCTATAGATAAATTATAAAGTTTAATATCTAATAGAGTCTTTAGAGAGATTCTTCTATCTCTTTTAGAACTTTTAGAGTTTATATTAAACTACTTAGACTTATCTATATTAAATAGCTTTATTAATAATATTAAGAATAAGAAGAAGTAGAGAGTATAAAAGATAGTAAAAGAGAAGAAGAAGAATAAGAAAATAAAAAAGTAAAAGGTGATATTATAGATACTATAACTATTTAAAGAGCTTATTAGAGAATCTTCTAATATAGTGAGTGATCTAGCCTAGAGTATAAATATAGCTAAGTCAGATTTTAACTAGGAAATAATAGATAACACTATTTTTATAGATTAGGTTTTACTATTATCTTTAGCTAAATCAAGAAAGTATAGCACTATAATATCTACACTAAGGAGTATAGAGATTAAGGAAATAAAGAAAAATAAAGGAAGTAGAAAGAGAAAAGAGAGAGTAGTCTTAGAGATAGAGGACTAGGATTAAGAGACTATAGATATATTAAATAATACTATATAAGTCTTCTCTTTATTCTATATATACTTAATTCTATAGCTAGTTAGACTAGATATAGTTCTAAGGAATATAACTATAAGGTCTAAAAAGCTAAAGAATAGCCTAACTTAAAGAGATAAAAAGAGAACTTTATAGATAGTAGGAAAGTCAGTTTATACTAATAGCCACTATATCTATATCAAGATCCCTTAGAGTGTTCTTAATAATAATATACTTATCTAGTATAATATTATTAAGCCTCTAGATATATAGACTATCTATAAGTCTAGAGAGATTAATTCTATTTATCTATATAATTAGAATAGTTAGATTATATATCTCTATAATAAGTAGTAGCTATATATATATATAGCTATAATATTAGAATTAAAGAGGGAGAATACTCTTTATAACTCTATAGAACTAGAGGACTCTAGGTTTTTATAATCTTTAACTAAGGGTTATTTAGTGATTTTACTATATTTAATAGTATTATAATCACTAACTAGATACTTAAGAAAATAAGGTTTTATCTAGAGATCTAGGAGTATAGAGATATTTATAGATCTATAATAGTAATGATTTTCAAGTAATCTCTAAGTCTATTAAGATTCTCACTTAAACTCTACTATATAAATAATATCTATAATAATAAGTTTATAGTTAGTTTTAAAGTAGTGAATCTAGTTAAGTTATATCTAGTCTATAATAGTTAAATAGACCTACTACCTACTTATAAGTACGAGGAATATTTAAATCTATAGATAGTATAGCTTTATAGCTAGTATTAGCTTAAGGCCTTACTAGATAAGATATCTCTATTTTATAATTAAAGGAATAATTAGAATAGTATTACTAAATATTAGATTATTATAAGGTCCTGTCTAATTCTTAAATATATCTAATATATTTTAGCTTTATTACTTAAATATTCTTTTAGTTTAAGAGGCTTATATAATAAAGAAAATAGCTATTAAGTATAAGAAGTAGTATTCTAGACTTTAAGTAGCTTTAAGTCTAAGTCTAGAGTATAGAGATATTACTATTATAATTAATATAGGCTTAATAAGCTAGAGAGAGACTAAGATAGAGATGAGTTATTACTTAGTTAAGGACCTCTTTAATAGACTCTTAATCTATAGATTAATTATAAAGAATTTATTACTAGTGATTATATATATTTATACACTACTAGAGGTAATAAAAAGAGATATCTAGTATATTAATACTTAATAAATATCTAGAGAATTAATTATTACTAGAACTAATATATAACTTTATTACTAGTGACTAGAATTTAGTAGATAATATAATTAATACTATAT